>NC_056731.1:464283160-464300660 GCF_019279795.1 Protopterus annectens
CTGCAAATAAATGTATAATTCAAGTGCACTGACTACACCGTGTGGATTAACTGTTGACTTTCTGTAGATACCTTTAGTCCCAATATAGGATCTTTTTGTAGACTTAGTCTGATCTTTGTCTAGAGGTGGATGTTTTTCCATTCCCAGTACTTTGGACATTGTTTCTTAGCATGTCCTACCCACACAGATACCAGCCGATGTCCTAGAGTTTGGAATCTTTCTGACTAATGCTACTTCAGAATTGTCTACAGGCTCAACTGAAAAAATCCAAAAGATATTTGCATCTGTATTTAGTAGCTGTTTATGCATAATAATAACGTGTGTATCCTCTTGTACATAATTTGCCATACATTCACCATTTAGCTTGATGGCATTGTCTAAACCCTATATGTGCTGCAAGAAGTTATCTACCCAGTCTGATACATTTGATTCACTCATTTTTTTATAAGAATATCCATGGACTAGTTGAAATGCCTGTCTGCATAATCTAGAATTTTCTACCGAAATACCATGCTTAGTGATTTTAAACTGATCAAGCAGCCATTGAACAAACTGCTTCTTTTGAGTGAATGTCTGCAAAGTTGACTGAAAGCTTTCTGTAGAGCTTCGTAACTCTAACCTATGCTGTTCTGTGTATTCTTTTAAGCATATGGGGACAAAAGCTTTAAAACATTCTTGTAAATCATTACTCAAAACTCTATGTGATGTTCTATTTAGTCAGAGTTTGAATGCAACTAAATTCTTAAAAATACATTTTTTATCATCCCATTTGGACACAATTTGGAGTTTTTATCTATGATACAACTCTTTGCTGCAGAAAGTGCTGTTAATAGAAAATATTACCATGAATTTGTGCAACTCAGTCTAATGAAGATAGTCTACTATGTGGCAGGGTTCAGGAGGAAGAAGATCCCTCGTCTCCTGACTTAACTGCTTTTATCTACATTTAAGCTCTGTAAAAAATGATTTAATCTTTAAATCCCTATATTAAATCTTATGCATGCTTTAAACACTGTGTATATAATTGTACTGCCTGTTTACTTTGACAGTATTTTATTTATTAGCATTTACAGTTTTGACAAAAGCAAACTGTCCTGGTAAATCTGGAATATCAAACTGGCTGCCTACAGTTTGTAATGTCTAAATATATTGTTTGCCTGGCATGACATGTACGGGATGTACTGCAGTTGATGGAACTGGAAGTTATGTACTTACCATAACTTGGCATTTGTGTTGTCCATTTTCATTCTTCCTCACTGATGGGTCAGCGTCCCCAGCTATGTAACCCTTGGGCAGCCTTAAGGAAAGATAAGCCAGAGCAATGTTGAACCAAAGGAAGCTCTACTTCTGGAAACAATGTCCACTTTATAATGTGTCACAAAGGTATGAGTATTTGACCAAGTGGCCTCTGCACAAATTTCATCAATCAACGTTCTGGAGGAGAAAGCAGATGATGCAGCCATAGATCTAACAGAATGGGCCTTAGGAGGAGAAGGCAATTCCAGACCATTTTCATAGATTAGTGAAATACAGCCAGTAATCCATTTGGCTAGGGTAATTTTGGAGACTGCTTGAACTAGATGTCTAGGCACAAAGGATACAAATAGCTCATCAGACTTTCTGTACTGTTTTGTTCTGTGAAGACAAACTTAGTTGTCTATGCACATCAGAAAGATATAAAACATATTTGCCCTTGTTAGAAAATTTTGGGAAGAAGGCAGGCAATTGTATAGATTGGTTAAAATTATTCTCTGTAGCTATTTTAGGCATAAAGGATGGGTTGGTACGAAGGGACACCCTATCGCTATGAAAAATAATGTAATGTGGTTTGGATGATAAGGCTAGAAGTTGAGAAACTCTCTTTGCTGATGTAATAGCTACTAATAAGACTTCATATCACAAGCGTTTGCTGGTTCAAAAGGTTTTTGAGTCAGGCCTTGAAGTACAACTGCGAGATCCCAAGGAGGAGAAGGATCCTTTATAGTAGGTCTTAGCAGAAAAATCCCTTTCATGAATGCCTTGTATAGTATGGAAATGAAAAGGGAACAATAATTTCCAGTGTGAAAGCTGGAAATGGCCACCAACAAAAGTTTGAAAGTGGAAAAAATAGCTCCTTCCTTTAAAAAGGAAGAAAAAGGAGGATGGCTGAAACCAGAGCTGAAAAGGAATCTATATTCTCTCTGGCAGCCCATATAGTAAGCTTTTTCTATTTACTTCTGTAGACCTTCTTAGTAGACACTTCTTGGGATGCTAGCCTGGACCTTCGTACAATCACTAAAGTGAAGAAACCATGTTGTTACCTTGAGGGTGTAAAGATTAGTGTGCTGACTCTCTGACAGGTGAGATAGGAGGTCCTGACTGGACTCTAGAATGCAAGGGGGATATCTGAGGTGAGACCAGAGAAAGGGGCAACCAAACCTGATGAGGCCAAAAGGGGGCAATGAGGATGACTGAGCTCTTCAGCCTACTGGTTTTCTGCAGGAATTTTGGGATCAAAGGAAGTGGAGGATAAGCATAAAGGAGACGAGGGGGGGGGGGGTAACTGAAAACTATAGTATCCTTTGTTGACTTGTTGACTCCCCCAGAGAAAGAATCAGAGCAAAGTACTTGCTGCACTTGTTTTTTTTTTTTGGGGGGGGGGGGGCAGAGAGGTCGCAGCAAGGTTGGCCCAAACGGCTGAAAATAAGATTCGCCATTGACTAACTGAGGGACCAACTAGTGAGGGGACAGGATCTACCTGCTGAGTTTGTCTGCAAGAATACTGGATTTTCCTGGTATATGTATTGCAACTAGAAAGCAGTTTGAAGATATCGTCCATTCCCAGACCCGTTTGCCACTTTGCTTCCTGTGGCTGTGTGTGTATGTGTGTGTGTGTGTGTGTGTGTGGGGGGCTGCCCAGGAACAGGTCATCCAAATGAATCCACAACTGAAGATGATGTTTGTGAATCGGAGTTAACTTGATGGGAACAGATAACTGCTGGTAAAGAAAAGACCACTGAACAGTTAAGATCCATTGGAGGATTCGCATTGGGAACTTGGGTGGTGGCAGCTGACAGAGCTAAGAGCTTGTATTATCAATCTTGCCGGCAGAGAGGGTAGAGAGATGTGTCCCATACTTGGCTTCTGAAACATCTTATATGATGTGGAGGCAAAAAAGCCACTTGATGCAACATATCCAGAAGGGCACCAATGAATTCCAAATTCTGAATGGAAGACAGGTTTGACTTGGTAAGGTTTATGGTAATGGCCAGGGAGTTGAAGATGTGAAACAAATAATCCCTGGCCTGAAACAGTTGACGATGCAGGGTTGCGGCAGTTAGAAGCCAGTTGTCCAAACACACTGGGTATGGGGGATTTCAATTATCGCAGCATCAACTGGGAAACCTACTCTAGCCCACACTCGCTAGCACAAAAGTTCTTTGACTTTGTGAATTCAAACACCCTAAAGCAAATTGTCCATACACCGAGAAAAGGAATTAACATTCTAGATCTGGTCCTCACCAACATGTCAAACAGGAGCATTGCTGCAACAATTCCTCTCACCTACTACCAAACTCACTCACTCTACCACATTTCTCTTACCCACCCTCCTTTATGGTGCCCCTCTTTTAACTAATCTACAATCATCTCTCAAAACAAAACTTTCAACCTGTTATAATAAAATAGCCAAATTTGCCACTAGCAATAAATCTTCAACCCATCACTGTGTACCACTCCACAAACTAAATTGGCTTGAAATTCCCTACTACCTCTCCTACACTCAACATATGCACACAAACTCATTTTTCAACCATCCCTCTGTCCCTCCCTGTCCACTACCTTTAAAATTCACCATACTCAAAGACTTCTTAGATCTACTAATCAAAACATAATAGAAGTCTATAGACCCCATCGCCCCCCAGGACAAAACCTCCTCTCCTATTCACTAGCATGCCTATGGAACTCCCTCCCATCCTCCATTTGTACCATCACTAGCCTTCCTACCTTTAAAAAATCACTCCACTCCTACCTATCATCCACATGGGAATGCTCCTGCTCCTACCCCACATAATATTTCTATACTCTCTACTGTATTCCCCCTTTTACTCTCTCTACCTCAGACAGTAATCTATTCCTTAATAGTTCCTATCCTCCTGAAAGCCTTATGCACCTATCTACTCACTTCCTTATCCTTGTGCCTATGATATAATTTGGTTTCAACTTTAATATGTTTTATTATTTGATTGTATTAATGCTTAACTTTACTCATTGTATTCACTGTTTCTCATTATGTCATGTACAATAATTTGGATGTAAATCTCTATAATATGTAAACTGCATATAACTCTCTATAATATGTAATCTGTAATGGAGCTTTTCTCCCCAGGACTCCATTGAAAATGGGTTCTCTTGGCCCAATGGACTATCCTGGTTAACCAACAGCAAATAAATAAATAAATAAATACATAAATAAACTGCTGGATCCTCACTAGTTAAAACTGACCACAAATCAGTCATCTTAAAACCGACACTAACACCAGAACACAAAGGGTGAAATCAGACTAAAAAACTTTACCAAGGCAGACTATACCCTCCTAGGTGAAGGTATAAATGCACTCCAAGCCCAACCTAAAGTTGATAGTGGCAACTACACCAAAGCTTACACTAAAGCCCTGTACAATCATTTGCATAAGTGTAGAAACATGGCTGTACCAGACAGAATCAAAGCCCCAAGTAAAATAAAGCTGCCATGGTGGACTTCCGGCATCAACAAACTCTACAATGAATGCAAAAAGTTGCTGTCCAAGGAAAAAAAAGACAAGCCGCCAACAATGGAAGAACACCCTCCTCAGCCTTAACAGGCAAATAAGACAACTTGTCAAATCGTCCAAAAGCTCCTTTGGGAGCATGTGCAGAACTCGTGGCCAACGGTATCACACACACTGACCTCACAGAGATAATGAACCTGCCAGCAGACAGGTTTGGCGAACATTTCACTTTCTTATCCCCTCCTAACTTGCATAAAACCCTCCCCCAACCCCCTCCACCTTACACATCTGCATATCCGCAAGTCAATCTCCACTCGAGTAACACGCACACGTGACCTCAACCTGGTCTGTGACATCAATAGGACTTGTTGGCGGGACAGATTTGTGTCACAGAGACTCCCCCAATTTGTGGAATAGACTCCCTCTCCACGTCCAGCGGAGTACCTCATTATCCTTTTTCAAGCGCAACCTGGATAACTGGATGGGAAACGGAAAATGCACCCCTGGGATTCCATCTGTGTCACTGCTGGACAGTGGCTTTGGATGCTGATTTGTTTAAACATGGGCTAAACTCTTGGCTAGGCTTATAAGGGCATCAGGGCCAATAGCCTAGTACCTTCCTATGAAGAGCAAGTTTTCAAAACCCTGTCCAAGACAAAGAACACTGCCTCTATGGGACCAGATGACATCCCAAAATGACTTCTAAACAGGCTAAAACAAGAACTAGCATCACTACTAAGAGCCCTTTTCAATCACAGCCTAACCACTTGGTTTGTTCCTGCAGAATCGTTAACAGCTACACTTATTCCCCTCCACAAAGATGGCCTAGCAACAGACCCAGGAATGCATAAGCCTGGCCAGCCTCATCTGTAAGGTCACAGACTGTATCATTATGACCTCATAAAGACATATGTGACCTCCAAACCCTGGATCCTACCCAATTTGGCTTTGTGAAGGAAAGATCCTGCCTATTAAATCTGGTGGATTTATTTGAAAGTGTGGCCAAGGCCACTGACAAGGACAAATCTGTGCACACAGCACACCTTGACTTGGCAAAGGCTTTCGACACAATCCCACATTCAGACATTACCGCTAAACTTAGCCAACTGAATGTAAACATCTTCTTTGTAAGATGGGTTGCCAACTGGCTCACAAACCAGACACACACTATCAAAGTGGGTGACTCCACATCAACCAGCAGACCTGTTACCAGTGGGGTGCCACAGGGATCAGTGAAGGTCCCCTACTGTTTGGCACATACTTCTCAAAAGTTCAGGTCAAAACTAAAGGGTTGTAGCTAACCAAGTTTGCAGACAACTGCAAACTAGATGCCATCGCTGAATCCCCAAATTATATCAGTATACTCCAGGATGATCTCACACAGACTAATGCCTGGTGTATTAGTCACGGTTTCAAACTGAATGCAAAGAAATGCATCATCATTCCCTTCAGCACAAACCATGTCCCTTCACACTATCAAATCAACAATACCCTATGTACCCATGAAGTGGTAACGGACCTGGGATCACAGGGTGACTGCAACCTTAACTTCGACCATCACATATCTACCATTGTAAAGAAACCTTTCCACACAACTCACTTGATTAGTAAAAGCATCATGTCTAGAGCAAAAGACATTATAACCCCCACCCCTGTAATTGGCACTTATCTGACTTGTAATTTAGTACAACTCCCCATTCAGTATGCAACATTCTAAGCACCTACAGCAATTAAGAGACCTCAGAGGTTTCTAACAAAGATGATAAAGGGCCTCGAGTATGTGCCTTACATGGACTGACTAAAATTCCGTCACTATACTTCATATCATATAGACTTCTTAGGGCTGACTTATGCCTGGCTTACAGAGCAACCCAAGACCCAAACCTAATGAACTTATGGCATATCCATAAATCAAATGGGTCTAGGCCTACCTGTTCCAGGGACTTAAATATGCCCTGTAACTTAAATAGGACATGCTGGAGGGGCAGATTTATCTCCCAGCGACTGCCACATCATTGGAACAGACTACCAATTTATGTGAAATAGAGCACCTCTATTACACTGTTCAAGAGGAAGCTGGATGAGTGGATGGGGAACTGTAAATTTTTAACGGGGATAGCGCCCGCAACCCTCCTGGACATGGGCAGGTATCACTAAATGCAATCTTGGGTACTAACTTAGTAACTCTATGGTATTACACTGGGTTGAAATGGCCAGGATTAAAATGACCTCCGGGTCGATAACCTAGTAATCTCCTATGATCCAAACATGGAAACACCTGGAATCCTTGCAGTCTCGGGTGAACTGCCACTACTGTCATGCATTTGGTAAACACCTTAGGGGCTGTGGTGAAACCGAAGGGCAGAGCTCTAAATTGGTAATGGCTGGCTCCCAGTCTGAAGCGCAAATGACTTCTGGACAGTCTGTCTATTTTGATGTGACAGTACACATCCTGATGTCTATATTGCACATCCAATCATCCTTGTGCAACAGTGGTAGAATGGACATAACTGTAACCATATGGAACTTTGACTTCTTTACATACTGATTTAGACTGCTCAGATCTAGAACGGATCTCTGATCCCTGTTTTTCTTTGGCACTAAAAAGAAACAGGAGTACGTTCCAAATCCTATTTGTTCAGCTGGGATCTCTTGGATGTTTCCTTTTTGCAGCAATTTTTGATTTTCCAGTACTACGTGCTCCCTCTGACTGAGCAGTACATCGGGGACATTCTTTTTTTTTTTCCACTGAAGATGGAAGGGAAAAGGAAAAGTACTAACCTCTGGAAATTATGCTCATCACCCAGGCATTTGTTGTTAGACTGGTCCAGGTATCCAGGTGCAGGGAAGAACGACCCCCAACTCCCTCCAGAGAGGGACAGTCGGGCAGTGCTTCAGAAGCGCTGATGGAGCCAGTCAGAGAAGGTTCTCTGAAGCCCTGATTCTGCAGACCCCCTCTGCCTCTGAGGGGGCATCTACCATTGATACTTCCTCCTCTAACTCTGAAAGAAGAATTCCCGCTTTGATCCTGAAAAGGCCCTTGAGGTTTTTGAACCCAAGCCTTCTAACCACCTTGCTGATTTCTAGAAAAGGTATGCGAAGGAGTAGAAAACTTGATCTGAAAAGCAGGCAGGATCTTTCTTCCTGTTCACTGCGGATAGGAGTTTCTTTGATGGATGACACAAAGAAGAGCCATCAAAGGGGGCATTGACAAAATCCGCTTTGCAAGGTTCTGCAAAGTCACAAAGCCTCATCCACGCATGTCCTCTGACAGCAATACCTGAGCCAGCGGCCCATGAGGTGTCCTCCTCTGTACGGGAGACGAGTCTCATGGAGGAATTAGCCACGGAAGCAAGAATAGCCAAATAGGGAGATACTTTCTTGCAGTACGCCTCCAAGATGGTCTCTGCAAGAGGGTTGGAAAGTTCCTTAACCACATCTTTCTGAAATCGACTGAAATGTGCCAAGTTATTTAAGAACCTCAGCATTAAGGTAGTTGAGGTGTAAATGCGCTTACTAAACCTGTCCAGCACTCAAGACTCCCTGTTCGGCAGGATGGACAGAGGAGCTTTGTTTGGCTAGCTCCTTTCTGGTGGCTGCTACCACAAATATGGCATCAGCAGGAACACCTTTAGTCCAATGCAGTCTGTCTTTAAGGAGATCAAGGAATTTGTCAGGGCATCTGGAGATTGGTTAAATTGTGTCCAGCTCCTTCCAAGCCAGGTGGGAAACTAAATCAATTAGCTTGTTTGCTGAAGGGTGGGGGGGTCACAAGATGTAGACAGGCCCACCCTGAAAGAACAGAGTCTCTTCAGAAGTAGGAGGTTGGGCTGACCAGCCACTTTTCTGTCTAACAATCTCTAAGATATCTCCAAAGGAGATATCTGGTGGTGATCGTGGGGAATCCTTCTCTCTCATCAAAGTCTGTGTCTTGGATGAGGAAGTCCATCTAGAAGTATAAGTGCCTCCAGTTACACATTTTCTTTAGAGGAACCTCCTTTATGAGGTGTTCAGAGGAGGTATCAGAAGAAAGGGGGGCTTCCTTGAGGGGAAGGACCTGGAGGATTCTTGAGGTAGTCTGACCTTGGACAGGAATGATAGGCTCAGCACTCAGACCCAGTGAAGGATGAAGTGGAGCACTGGAGATGAGAGGTCGGCTTTCTATGAGAAGGGAAAACCACTCCTATTATCTGAAAAGCCAATGGACCCAGAAAAACTCCACACATCTCCCTCAGCTCCGACATAGTCTAGGAAGAAAGAACTGGAACAACTCCTAATCCATGGCCTCCAAAGAGAATTGGGCCTGAGCAGTTGAGAACAGAAACGCTGATAGGAAGAGACAGATCTGAGAAGGTCGGAGCAATCCTATCCCCCTGGAACATGACGGATTTGAGACCCACTCTGACCTGATGAAATTGGAGCAGGGCTAGCCAGGGTAGCAGTCAGAGGTGAGAAGGGAAGCTTTACCAGATCCAACGTGGACTCTCGGGTACCTAGGATCCTGGTGCTCTAAGATCACTGGGTGGATCACTGAAGGAGACTGAATCACTTTAGCAGAGACACTCACAGATGCAACAGGGGACACAGCTGGCAAAACTCCTATCTGGATTTGAGCTTTGATTAATCCCTGCATCATCCTGTCCATATCAACATCAGATAGCCTCCTAGAGGACCTTGAGGAAGCTACTGATGCAGGCCTTGAATGTTTGGTGGGAGTTTGTAATAACTTCGTGGATCAAGTTGGAGATACTGCTCTCATAGAATACTTGGGTGTCCGGCTCCTAACTCTCAGATCCGAGCTAGAAGTGGATGGCCTAGGAGAATTAATAGTGGTGATGGTACTGGTCAGATTCAAACAGCATTTTGGATCTGATCAGGCAGAATTAAGTCTTGGATCCGACATGATCGGATCAAAGTTCTTAGACAATTTCGATGGAGGCTCACAGAAAGCTCTTGAGGTTTTGTGAGGATGTTTCCTGGACTCTGAAGACCCATGACTTTTAGAGGGGGGTCTGACACCCTGGTGAAGAGAATGTAACAGCAGGCAAAACTTGTTTCTGTGATCGGCAATGGCTATAGGGTTAAAGCCCTCTCAAATGTCACCAGCTGATTACAGACGATCCAGTCTTAAGTAACAGACACATTTGCTATGCACATCAGCTTGAAGAATTTTGCGCCCACAGTTTGAGCAGTGCTTAAATCCTGCTGGTTTATCTGACGTAATGCACAAAATTATGATACAGTCCAAAGCTAACAGATCAAATCACACAGTGAGAACAATGGACACCTAAAAAACAAAGTTTAAGATAAACTTTAACAATTAGATTTTTTTTTTAAAGGTGAATCTAATACAAAGTGAAAAACAGTAACAGAGCAAATGGAAGCCAGAGGTGCCAATGGCACTGGCAAAAAGTAGCAGTTAAGGTAGGAAAAGGGTAGCTGGCCCTAACGCCTGCGAAAATCTAATGGGGAGGAAAGAGAAGAAATTACCAGCAATAGCTGGAGATCAAATTAAAGTGAAAAGTTAAACTTAGCTTTATCAGCCAAAAAAGCAGCTCTAAAACTCGAGACTGAGAATCCACATCTGCAGCAGATTGGTGCCAAATGAGATCTGAGGAAGCTGGGGAAGATGTACAGCATTATGGGTACAGGGAGGAGCTTGAGACTGGGATCAAAGTCTGAAAAATACAGACAAGTCTGATCCATGAGTCAGATCTGTGACCCATCAGTGAGGAAGAATGAAAAGAACATCATCAGATCTACATGCTGATGCAGCGTGTAATGAAAATAATCCTAACATACCTTTACACTGTATGTAGTTATATCCTAAAGATGCATTTAACAAAGTTATAGACTGGTTAGATTAAAGCTTTAAGCAATGTTGTAAATGCATCTTAGGATATAACTGCATAGACAGTTCTGAAGAATATTCACACTTAGCAACTTTACTTGTTAAAAGAATTCCTATTAGAACGTTATGCTTACAAAGGCATTCTCACACCGAGTGGCCAGTTCAGAGAAGAATCAAAGAATGGTGCTCTCCATGCTTCTGTGTCTTCCATTCAACAATTTGTTTCACCCCAGAGAGGTGCTTTTGTTGGAGGACTTCTTGGATTCGTATACTCAGCTCTAAGATTTTTCTTTTGTTGTGTATAACTGGAACAGCAGTTTTCAAGTAGTGCTGCAATCACATTTGCCTCTCAAACTAGGCTGGCTTGCCACTGAAAGAACTACCTACACTGGTAACTTACTTTAAATTGTACTGCAAAAGAAATAAAGTCTTTCTCCTTTTTACCGTTTATTTATACTGTCAGACAACTTAACCCAAAGCTATAAGACAGAACCTGGACTCCAGCAGGATACTGTCCTGCAAGCCTTTGCCTCACTGCCTATAAAAGCAGCTACATATACCCAGCATGCTTGACTAAACATGGCTTTGCTACAGTTAGACCAATGGGCTGTAGGTCTGAGTGGTGAATGGACTCCACTAAAGCTCTTTCTTTTACAATATTTTGCTGGAAAAATACAAGTAATTTCTTTCACATTTAATTTGAAAAAAACATTAACCTCTGACAGATCCAAATGTGCAGGAAGAAAGTACAATTACCTTTAGCTGCACAGTAATTTACTGAGCTCCCGGGCCTCCTACACTATGGAAATAATTATAATGTATGCTAAACTCCTACATTCCAATGTTATATAGACTGGTTATACATTAGCTTAGACTCCTACATTTCAAAGATCTTCTAGTAACACAAATTAATTATTGGTGAAATGTTTGTGCTTGCACATTATATTTTCGGAACCATATACAGTTAGTATAAGAAAAACAAAACTTAATACAAAATGGAGTAGGGGAAACCATTTTATATTTATACAACAGCTGTCAGTGATGGTAGTACATCTGTGATAGTTCATTTGAAAGATACCAAAGTCAATAGTAGTTCACCACAAAAAGGAATAATTTTACTGTCTCTGCCAATAAGAGCTGGTAAGGCAGAAGAGCCAACCTTAATCGCTAATAGACAAGTCCCAGAAATTGAAGAGGCTGATAAAAATGCCTTCTTTTTATTTATTTATATTTGTTGACTGGGAGTGTCCGACTGGACGTAGGTCCATTTTCAGTGGAGGCCTGGGGAGAACAGCTCCACAGTTAAAATAAACAGACAGTAGTTACATTGGATTACATAGCAATTAACAATTTACAAAGTGATTACTTAAAACATATTTACAGATGAAGAACATAGTACATCAGTAGACAACTAGAATCTTTATCTGTGAAGTACATAACAGACATTAACAAATGTTGCAATAAGAAGTTCCTGTTGTATAATAAGTACTAGGCTTATGAGCATCTAAGCTTGCTATAATCAAGGTAGTTACTGGAGTGGAAAGAAAGGTAGTGATTGGATGGGGTGGGTGACATTAGAGTGGGAGTTGCAAGGGCATAGCCAGCATGTTTTTAGGTGCGCTTTTAGTAAAGTTTTGAAGTGGGTGCATGATGGTATGGAGGTAATTGTGGGTGGGAGGGGTGGGTGTTTTTAACAGCTTCAACACTCTTCTGAATTAACTTAATGAATTTTTCTTATAGGTTCATAAGGTGTTTACTAGGTTAACGACCACAAGAACCTTTTAAACCTAGCCATGCATCCAAAATCTCTCACAAGTTCTGATACTCTCAATAAGTGTAAGCATGGGACTGGGTGATGAACCATTTACAGGTTCCCTGTGTCCATTAGACATGGGTGCCAAACCAGGAATGAACTTCCGGTTTCTCATCCAATTGTCCAAGTTGCACTTTCACATGGATGAGGAGTCTGTTCCATAGATGGGGTAGTCTCTGGGATACATGCCTATCTCTCCAGCAAATACTATTTACATCACAGGCAAGGTTTAAGTCTTTAGAATGGGTAATTCTGGTGCTGTTCATTTTTGTGGATATGCAGGAGGTCCATCAGAGTGGGGTCTGACAATGTCCTGTATGCCTGGCATAGATCTTCCCTCAAAAGCCGGTAGGAGACAGAATTCAAGGATAGGGCCTTAAGGAGGTCTGCAAAGAACATATTACTTAAGCCTTGTATCCTTTTAGTGAGGAACTTCTGTAGATGTTCCAATTGTTGGATATGCCCGGTTAGGTACATACCTAAGGGGGCACTGCGCTCAAGGACAGGTCTGATGAATGCCGAATGCAGTGGAACAATGACTTCATTGGACTTAGATGCCAAACCTTTGTTTATAAGTCGCATAAAACAGAATGATTTCTTCACCACTGCAGACATGGGAGGATCAAAGGCTAGATTACTATCTGTGTGTGTCCCCAAGTCCCTGACTACTGGGTCAACTCTAAGGGATGTGTTGTCAATAGGATAGTTACCAGGGATGGATGACTTTCCAAAGGATATTATTATGCATTTCTTGGCATTTAGTTTTAGTCCATGGCTCTGACACCAGTGGTTTGTGTCAGCCCCTCCTGGAGAACATTTGTGTTACTGTGAGAGTTCGTGACAGCTCCTAATTTGCAATCATCTGCAACTTTAGTCAGCCAAAGACCAGTGACATCGCCTTGACATCTGACAACTAAATGCCAAAAAGAAGTGGTCCAAGGACTGATCCCTGAGGGCTCCACTTGTGACTGGCCTTTTTGTAGAGGTGGACTCCCCAATTCTAACTTTGTGGGTCCTGTCTGTGAGCTGGTTGGCTATCCACAGGGCGACATATGGGATGTACATAACCTCTTGAGTTTGTCAACAATGCCCAAGTGGGGTATTGTGTCAAATGCCTTGGCCAGATCAAGGTAGGCAGTCTGAACGACTCTGCCTTCATCCATTGCTTTGGTGACCTTCTAAAACAAGTCCAACTGGTTGAGTAGGCATGATCTGCTTTGACAAAACCAAACTGGGTTGGGTCCATTGTCTGGAGATTCACTATATCTCAACTGATCATCTCCATAATAATTATTTCCATGGCTTTACATAGAAGACTAGTGAGACTTATGAGTCTGTAGTTTCCAGGGTCTGTAGATGGCCCAACTTTATGCAGATGGATGACTGTTGCCTTTCTTTATTCATGAGGCACGAAGCCTGTTCCGATTTTGTCAGGTCCAAGTATTGCTCTAATTTTTTTTTTAATTTAAAGACTGCAGGAAGGCTTTTTATTAAAAGTAAATTAAACACTTTAAGACTTCTTAATTTTGTGGTTTGATTACATCTACTACAAATATCACAATTCTCACAATCTTATGTTCATGATGCAAACAAAATGGTATAGTGAACAGATAATGTTTGAGACTATTTGCCTATTCAGCAAATGGATTTAGTTAGTAGATGTCATAAAAACTAATGCCCATTACAACAAAAAAAAAAGGCAGCAGCCAGCCTGGTGTTGTTGACTATGGTCCAGGTGACCAGAGTTTGATTAACACAGAGCTGCCTGGGACTATCATCAAGCCCACTTGGGGGGGGGGGGGGCTGTAGCAGTGCTTTGGAAGGAGGAGGTGGGCCTGCAGCCTGATGGCATGCATGTAAGCTCACTAAGCCACCAACAGGTGTTGACCTTCATTAAGCAAATGCATGGCAATACACACGAGCAGGGGAAAGCACTGTGAATCCTGCAGTGATGCGGGTCACATGTCTCCCTTCAAACGTAGGAGAGTGTTTGGTGACAAATATTTTTATGGCATGAATACTGGCAAGGAAGCTAGCGACCCTCAAGGCTGTCTGAATTACTCCACCCCAGACGGCTCTGAAAAATGAACTCAAATATGACTGGGGAGGCAAACAGCATTAAGAAAGCAAAACATAATTGGCTATTGACCTGCCAGCTCACAGATGACTTGGATTTAGCAACTGTCAGAAGATAAATACAGTTGTGCACGTTAACTTACATAACAGTAGATATTTGAGTTGATCACTCATCACAGCTGTCATAACTACATGGGACATATCCTGTCATGGATACTGAAGATTGAAGTCTACAAAGCTTTAGGCTCCTTCCTCATTTACCGTACATGTAGGAATAAGAGAAAGGTATGGCCAATCCAAAACTCAGAGCTTTCTTGCCATAAATAAGGAGAGCAAAAGCCGAAAGCTCTAAAGTGAAAATGTCATTGTCAAGTCATGTCTTGTCAGAAGAGCAAATGAAAACCAGAAATACTCCACCACAGCCAGGGGAAATGCAATCCATCAGTTTGCCTCTACACCTCTCAAAGACCTAAGCAAATGGCTCTACTGCTGTTTTCCAGTCAGCCCCATTTGTTCTGCCAAGGACACGAGACAGGGCTCTGGGGCTAGGCAACAGCTCTATGGCTCATTTGCCCCTACATGGAAATCTCAATCAGGCCTTCTGTTCCTAGGTGAGAGATAAGGTGATAGGAAGCAAGCCAGTTTGCTAGTTTGGGGGGGGGCAACACTCTCAGCCTTGGAAGCACCCTCTGCCCACTTAGCAGCTCCTCTGAGCTCCACGTTTGCTCTCTCCGGAAGAGATGTGCATTTTGGCACACAAAATTCCCCTTGGTTATCTGATGTGGATGTACCATGGCAGTGCGGCTTCAGCAGGCATGATTTCCACTACATAAAACCAAGTGCTCCCACTAGGAATCCCTCTTGTGACACACCACAGACACCTTTCTGCCCCAGGACAGATGAGTCAGCAGCAGCAACTCACTCCTATCATTTCCAGCCAGCTCCAACAGCTGCTCTAGCTGCTACTCAAACTTGGGCTGCCTGAAGCAGTAATGGCTTTAATTCTATGTCACGCAGGTGACTGATCTCTCTCTCAATCTTTGACATTTCCCAAGCTCAGCAATGTTTACTCTCTTATAGCAGATATGGAAAGGGGGTGACTTTTTACTCAGAACAGCATGAAAACAGTGTACTACTCTGACAACTTGTTTCAGGAACACCTTCAAGTTACTCCTTAGTGCTTTTCTTAGAATGTTTAACTGTAAAGGGGACAGGAGATGACTAATGCTGAGTAGTACTCTTTAGTGCCACTACAAACTTTGTAAAGAGCTATCAGAAAGTCATTAATGATTCCTGAAGTGACTGGAGTAACTGCAGCCACAGAGATGTAGAAGAAAAAAGGCCATTAAGTATGGAGAAAGAATATTAGACACCACGACCACAATGCACAGAAACAGAACAAGTTTACAATGCAAAAAGCACACTCCTGTATAAGCACTGTATACAAATAAAAGCACACTCTTCCATTGTGAACTTTCAACATCCTCCATTTTGCATGGGAAAGGATGAAGGACTAAAGCTAACAACTATCAACAATCAGCAGTGAGTCAGTACCAAAGTCTATTTCCCTTCTCTGCACCCCCCCCTACACACATTCTCACATGCACAGCAATAAAAACAGAAAAAAACTTACTACCGTCGCTTAATGGAATTGGATTTCCGTTCTTCCATTTCATCAACAGGGGATGATGATGACAGAAGAGAGTTGTCAGAAGGGTTAAATGATGCACTACTGCTGTCAATCTGATCTACAGATAAGGAGCTTGGCCGATCTTCCAGAACCTAGAAATACAATTTTAGCAAGATTATGCAAAAATATGTTCTAAACACAACTATCAACAATTTTACATGTGCAACTGGTAAAAACATACAGTCCACATTATGCACTGGTAGTAATGACATCCACACAGAAGAACCTTCTGCTACTGGGGTAACCAGAGAAGAAAATGTGAGAAACAAGTAAATTAATTAGAAATATCTGCCTGTTAACCAGCAAGTGAACTGAACTTCTGCAACCTTTTGTACACCTCAGGCCACAAAAATAAATCAAATGTAACATACATAAACACATACACTTCAGTACAGCAGTCAAAGGGTGAATAAAAATGCCAGTACCTAAAACAATTTCATGCAGACAAAAGCGTATACTAAAACCAGGAACTTTGAATCAGGTACCTTAAAAACTGAACCAGAATGCCGTCCTGATGAAATTTGTTTTGGTGTTTGGAGCAGAGCAAAAAAAAATGCATAACTGAAGCATACAACACAAAAGGTAAGAAAGTAAATTTGTGTGCAAGACACCACAGTACTAAATCTTTGAGGACAGGACAAAGTAAAAATAAATCGTAAAACAGAGGATACTGCCTCAATTCCATATTTCATCCGAGCCATTATTTTTTAATGTTTTAGCCCTACCCAGAGGAACAGCTAACTGATATGATACACTATTTAGTTAGACAAAAGGGGTTCTTTGCTTTTTGTTCTTGCAACCCTAACCTCAGTGCACATGCTTGGGCTTAGACATGTAGCAGGCATCAGTGAGTACATAAGATGTAAGCCCTCAGGACAGCCCTACTGCTACCTAGAATCCAGCAATCTCTGGTGCCCTGTGGCCTACGCTACGGATTCAACCAACAGGAACCTGCATCCTACTCTGATGAACAGGTAAGCTGACAAAGACACGTCACTCCTCTTCTATCAAGCACCAGCTCAAGCGGGAATCTGAGCTGCAAATATAAATCAGGTTTGTTTGCATTGTAGTCAGGATTTTACCCCCTAGAAAAACAGAGATGGCTGATCTGGTCAGCTTTTACGTAGGCAATCTTTATTAACTGGGACACTACAAAGATAAGCAGGCTCTCATAGCAAAACATTCCAAACACAAATGCCCACCACAACGGATTCTCAACAAGCAAGCAACATTTTAACATTTACAATTTTCTTTACTTCTTTAAACCCCTTCTCATCTTTATAGGGACTGCTAGTGTGAAAATTCAATAGCATTAGATAGAC
>NC_056731.1:464305660-464353980 GCF_019279795.1 Protopterus annectens
GATGATGGCTCCTTACAGGTTTGATTGTTGGGAGGCAAAGGAGGAAATACAACACAACAAAAAATATACATATTTGTCATAATAAAATGACAAAAGTAGCAGCTCCATTGGCACAGAGGGATAAAACCGTAACTATAACCCAGGGAACTCAAGTTAGACTTGTGGCTTGGGTGGGAAAGTACAGGACTGACATCTTTGTTAGCTCAACTCTCCCCAGGTGTGTGGGTATGGGAGTGCATGACCATTGTGCACAGTCCAACCCTCACTGCAGATGTCATGACAGCACTGGTTTCAAGTTCTCAGGGCTAGCTATTGTGAGGGGCTAACATCACTCATGGAAGCAAGTGACATGCCCTCGTTGATTCCCACTGCATGTCAAATACTGAAAAGTGTTACTGGCATGTACAGTAGGGTTAGAGCATTAAGTAGAAGTCCAAAGTATCCCTGAAGCCTGCCTTAATGTTAGACCTCTCAGTTGCTCTAACTTGTCTCTCATCCCTTAAGCATGGAAAAAGGATGGGCTAGTCAACCAACAGCAGGATTGATGCTTGGCAGGCAGTGAGGAAAAAAAAACGCATAAATAAAATAAACTAAAATAACACTCAGTCAATGGAGCCATAGTGCAGGTTTCTTCTGTTTGTTTGATCTGAGCTGAACTGAGTTGGGCTACTAGCCACAACTCTAAGCTGAGATTCTAGAAGACTAGTGGCTTCTGAGCTTCCCAAAAACTATAAGTTCCCTGTTTTGTTGCTTGATTATACTATTTACTGCACTTTTTATTGTACTCTGCCTATTTAATACTGTTTTTTTTTTCAAATATAATTTTTATTGCATTTCACTTCTATTTAAATACAAGAAAAGAATGACACAGAAAATATACATACAAGCTACTTGGAATATCAAGTTTCAGTCATCCAAATACGATATACATAACATAAATCATCAATGTTAAAGTAACAATTATACAGAATTGTCTAATAATTAAGCTATTAATGAGCTGTAAAACAGACATTTACATAAAGATAGTATACAACATATTGAAAATGTGACATTAAAACACTGCAACCAGATACTCTAGTCTACCTAAATAAACATTCTGTCTTGCACTATGTACAATATATACATTGATATCACCTTAATATTCATCTTATATGTGTTTGCCATGACCTGTACACTGTTATTGTGGGTATTTCTATAATAATTGCCTTTAGTTTCCCTTAATTATGTAAAGTAATATTGATGGTGTCCCTCGGTCATAAATCAATTTTGTCCTAGGATTTCTAAAAGCGTTTTCCAATGTTTCTGATAGTAAGATAGTTTTTTTTTTTGGCTTCTTGTAATTAATTTGCTGGCTAATAAGTATTTTATAGCCATTCCTTTAAATTCTTCCCATGTGATTTTACTTCTATCTAACCAATTTTGGGCTATATATGATTTGATCATTGCACACAATGTGACTATGATGTGTTTATTTTCATATGAGAAATTATTAGGGAATATATGCAAAACTGCCATTTCCCATGACAGGGTAGATTTGGGGTATCCCTTTTCTCAAACTTAGTTCTTAGCGGACACCACAGCTTGTAAACATTTTTACAGCTCCGAAAAATATGAAGGGTGTCAGCAACACTGTTTTGGCATATGGTACAATAAGGGGAGTGGGAGGGATTCATTTTGTTAAGAAAAAGTGGTGTGTGATATGCACTGTCATAGACCATAATTTGGGTATAAATTACGTTTTTTAAGGGGAGTTAATTTCAAAGTAAGTTCAATAGCATCAGATTTTTGTTCATCAGTTAACTTATTATTTTTCTCTTCCCAGAATTTGGACTATACAATTGCATCTTGTTATCTAATTTTTATTAATCTATATGTATTTGATAACGTTTTAGATATCGACAGTAACAGGTTAATAATTTATTGATATACCTGCATGTCTTGGCTGTCTATTTTGACATTCATAGTAATTGTTTTGATTAGGTATATTAATTGGTTGATTATGGCATTATAGCTTTTATTTACTTCAAGTTTTTGTCTAATATCGTCAGCTGAGAAACTTTTGATATGATATAGGTCCCATACAGTGATATTTTTAATTTTTGGATACTGATTCAGGTTTAATATAGTATTGTTTAATTTAATATTAGGATTAAGGTGTACTGGCTGTCCCAATACCAAAGTATCTTTAAGATTTAGGGTGACTAACAGCTTTTGACATATTACTGTGTTTCTTATTATTATGGGATGAACCTTAACATGCTTTAAAGTCTTAGAATTTAGAAAGAGTACTGCTCTAGGGTTTAAACTGCATGAGCTTAGATGATTGTAATATATTTTAATCCATAGTGGATACCACGCTTTGTTGGATGGTTCAGAATTTGCTATATGTATAATTCGATTAGCGTTTAGTATGTTGTATTATGTTTGGAATTCAGGTAGGTCTAGGCGCCCTTTTTGTTAGGGTAATGTTAATTTAGTGTATTTTATTCTTGCACTTTTTGGATGCCAAATAAACTTTCCTAGTAGTGTTTCAAGTATGAAGAAGTTGTTTTTTTGGTATATTTTGGTTAAAAGCACTAAAATGAAACAATAGTCTTGGAAGAATATTCATTTTTACTATGGCCGCCTTAGCTAGTGGAAACTGATTGAGGTTTAACCATCTCTTAGTGTTATTCAGTGTTGTTAGACCAGGTTTTAAATAAGTTGTTTTTAGTCATGTCAGACTGGGTGTGAGTGAACATAATACCCAGATATTTGAGATTATAATTGACTTTAATTTCAGTTACAGGGAAATAGAATTCCTTATGTCCTAGAGTATTCCTAGGGAATATGATGGATTTATTAGGGTTAATCGCATAATTAGATATTTTTGAGAATTTTTCAATGGAGTTTAGTATCTTATTCAAATCAGTATTAGGGAATTCAAAATAAATGTTAAGATAGTCAGCAAAAGTTGTATACTTTATTGGGACTTTGGAAATATTCATAATATGGTGGTAAGTTTTTTGTGATATTTCAAGCAGCAGAAGTTCTATGTATATATTGAACAGGTAAGGTGATAGTGGGCATCCTTGCCTTGTACCGTTCACTATTTGAATAGGCTATGATTGCTTTTTATGTATAGATAGTGTTGTTATGGCATTTTTGTATAAAGCCCTAACCGCGTTTATATAGCCCTCAGGAATACTAAATTTCTTGAGTATATTTAATAAAAAAATCAAAATTTACTCTATCAAAAGCTTTGGTTGCATCTACTGACAGTGCATAGCTAGGGCATTTATCATTTGCTTTTAAACTAATGATTGAATCAATATTAAGTGTGCTGTCATATATTTGTCTGTTGTTCATAAAGCCTAGGTGCTCAGAAGATACAATGTGAGGTAGAATTTGTTAGATTCTATTAGCTAATATTGTAGAAAGAATTTTAATATCAATATTTATAAGTACTATCGACCTGTAGTTATTTAGGTTTGATGCATCAGATTTGTATTTTGGTATAAATATAGTTTTTGAGTTACTGACATACAGGTCTTTGGTACCATACACTATTACATATCTGTATAATTTAAGTAGTATAGGAGCTAACTGTTTCTTGAAGGTCTTGTAAAATTCCGTCACGTAACCATCAGGCCCTGGTGATCTACCTGGTTTCAACTTATTTACAGCAGCAATGACTTCTTCTACACTTAAGGGAGCTTTAAGGTTATTTATTTGTCTCTCATTCAGTACTGGAAATTGTAACTATTCGGTAAATTGATGAAATAATGACTCATTAAACTGGTCTTGGGGTCCATATAGTTTTTGGTATATCTCTTCAAAAGCTGCAATGATCTCTTTATCTGACTCTAAAGGTTTGTTATTATAATTTAGTTGCTTTATTTTGGAGGATTCTTAATGTTTATGATTCTTGGCAGTGCTTTTGTGGGCGATTAAGCCCATTCGGCATATTTGTGGAGGAGTTTAATTTCATTGATTGAGTACTGCTGTGTTTGAATTTCACGTAGTTGTCCTTGTAGTGTAACCATTTGACTTTCAAGTACTGGTGAATAATTTATTTTCAGTTCTGACTATATTTTTTAATTTTGATTCTATTAATATGACTTCTCTGTTTAATTTTTTATAGAAAGCAGCTTTTTGAATTAACATACCCCTAATAGTGGCTTTTGTAGCATGCCATTGAATGTCGTATGGTATATCTACTACTTCTAGGTTGTTATAAGTTTGGGTAAGAATGTCTATGACATTTTGTGAAGCATCTTTAAGCTTTAGTAAGTTAGTATTTAATGTCCAGTTCATGACTGTTTGGTGTCCTTGCACTGAGCCCCCCAACTTTAGTGTAATATTTATCTTTGCATGATCCGATATTGTCCTAGGTTCACTACTGTATGGGACTGTATTATTTAATAAGATTTCAGATATTAAAAATACATCTATCCTAGACCAAGACTTGCAGTATGGTGAATAAGTGAATTTACTAGTAGTTATACTATTTCTATAGCTTTCAAATGGGTCAGCTAACTTAAAATCTTCCATTATTTCAGCTATTAGTGTAGTAAACCGAACCGATTGCTTGTTATTCTTATTTGTCACATCAAGTTCTGGATTAATTAACATATTCCAGTCACCTCCTATGATACAGAAGTAATTAGGATAGTTCTCTAAGATTCTGTATATCTCGTATAGATAAGTTATTTGATGCAAACATGGGGCATAAACATTCAGGACTAAGAAATGTTTTTTTAAACTGTGGCAGTTTGCAAGTAAAATAACACCATCTACAACCACTTGGGTCACAGCTACCTTTCCATATATTACCATCAAAAGATTTTTTAACTACTATGGCAACTCCCCTAGAAGCCGCACTGTCACCAGCAGCAACAATATATTTCACCCATTTTTCTTTTGTATCTTTCTCCCATTACTCTTTCAACATGCGTTTCTTGTATGAAAGTTATCTCTGCCTTAGATTTAAAAATTAAGTGCATTAATAGATTCTTTTTTTTCTCATCTTGTAAGCCCTTTACATTCCATGAATCCACAGAGATCATCTAAAGGGTATAATACACAGATTGCCGGCTTTCTGAATAAGTGGATATATACAGGGACAAAATAACATTTCAAAATTATTAGAATTTTTTGTACATATCAATGCTGTGGATGAAAATAATTAAGCCGAGCATATTTTAACTGAAATTTATATATCTAGCTTAATAGGCAAATAGCAATCTAATCAAACTATAGTACAAAGCAAACTATCACGTTTTAATTGTGTTCCCACATAGAAGAGTAACAACATACACAAATGATTTCACCTTAATATAGTTTTGTCAAACAGTGTTTGCATGTTCATTGTTATGCTGGTCATACGTACACATTCCTTTTATATATATATAGCAGCTCTTTTACTTGTTGGGTCTGCATTTACTGCTACAGTTATATCCCTGGGTGTCCATTTATCATGTAAGAATTGAGAATATATACAAAAAAAAAGCATTGTGATCATAAAAAGAAAGAAAATGAGACAGAAAAACAAAGAATCCCTATATATTCTCTGCTGTACAAGACTGGTATGCTTACACTTGGTGCATACTTATTTTAAAGCTTAAGAAAGCATATTTTAACACTATGTAAAACAACACAAACCTAACTACAATGATTTGCTTTTCCTAGTAAGGGCTGAGTATTTATTGCAGCTGCAACAGCTGCTACAGTTTCTAACCCAGAAGATTTTATTAGCCCAGCTTGTATATATTCAGGAACCAACAAGAAAAAAAAAGCAGCACCTATATATTACCATTTGTATATAATCAATTACCCTGTGGTACTATTTCTAGGCTAGATTTACCTTCCATACACCATATACACGAGAATCTTAACTTTTTGAGTCAGGAAAAAGTAAATTAATATTGTAAACTAAACTGCACTGTATGTACTGCATTTGTCTGCCTTACTGTGCCCGTTAAATCCTACTTTGTTGCTGTTTTCAATGTTTACAAAGATTTTTTGCTATTTTCACTGTTTGCAAAGTAGTTACTGCTATTGCACGCTGTTTGCAAAGCATTAGTTCTGTTTACTGTTTTCCCTCCAAGCACTGTTTTAAATAGCCAATTTGTTTGCTGTTTAAAATATTCTTTAGTGTCTCCTTTCTGTTTTTAGCTGTTTGAAACATTATTTTGGGTCTCACTGCTGTTTTTCTGCCGTTTAAAACACGTGTTTAGTGTTTCCCACATGAATTAGTGGATAACATAGTGCAGATATGCTGCATTTGGATCTGTTTGCAGTGGCTGTTGTACTCTGAGCTAATTGTTTACACCATCTTGGATTGGAAGGGGCCATTCTGCACCCTTGGGAGAGACGTGCTGATTGGAACAAGTCTGGTGAAGGGCGAATGATCTAGGGCTTGGTGTAAGCACCCTCACTGCCCCCCCCCCCTTTTTAAGTTTTTATATCCTGGTATTTAAGCCCTGCATTTGAACGAATTTCTGCTGTGTATGAGCATCAAGCAACAATGTGCACTGCTGCACAATTGTGCGCCACAGCCTGACAATTTTTTCCCTTAGATACAACTGTAGTCCATTAGTGTAGTCCTCATCTTTAGTACATTTCCAGTCTTAGAAGTACTGCTAATGAGCTGTGACCTATTAAACCATCAGCCAAAAACCCCGTCAGAAATGCCAGTCTACACAGCAGCTCCTAGATCAATCTTGAAAGCTGCCCCTTAGTGATAACAATTCTTCAAACTTAGCATTATAGACAGTTGGACTACCCTTGTTTCTCCTGCCAGTCTGGTCGACTTGGGTCTCCTGAGGTAGTATAGCAACGGCCTCATGTACACTGACAACCCTTTACTAATAACTCACTCTAATACAGAGTGTGAAATGTGCAGCTACACCAAGAATCTTGAAACCCTGTTCTCTTGCCCTCAAAACAGTAACACAGAAGAGGTTGTCAACTCACCCACCACTACTCAGGCACAACGTACCACTACTCATACACACAGTACGCATCTAACACATAAATCTACATAAGTCCAGATCCAGACAAGTGACAAGTGGAGTACCTCAGGGTTCAGTCCTGGGACCGTTCATGTTTGGCATCTACTTCTCTGAAGTACGGGCCAACACGAAGGGACTCTGGCTAACAAAGTTCGCAGATGACTGCAAACTGGGAGTCATTATTGAATCCCCAAATGATGTGGATATTCAACAAAAGGGCCTTACAGAAACAGATGCTTGGTGCCAGAGCCATGGGCTCACGCTCAATGCCAAGAAATGTATAGTTATCCCCTTTGGGAAAAAACATGTACTCGTGAATCATCACATAGGTGGCAGTACACTAAACACCAAAAGTGTGATAAGAGACTTGGGGACACAGTTGGACAGTGGTCTCACCTTCAATAACCACATCGCCACAACAGACAGGAAATCCTTCTTTGTGGCACACCTCATCACTAAGGGCTTTTCATCCAGAAAAAAGGAGGTCAATGTCCCACTGTACTCATCTCTCATTAGACCCATTATAGAATACAACACCCCATTTGGTATGTACCTCTCAAGACATCTGCAACAACTGGAAAGGCCGCAGAAATACCAGACTAAAAGAATCACAGGCCTAAAGCAGATGCCCTATGCTGACCGCCATAAAAAACATCAGCTGTACTCTGTCACATATCGTCTACTCCGAGGTAATCTCAGCTTAACATACAAGGCCATGTCAAACCCATGAGCTGTTGGACATGCTACGCTTAAAGAAATCCCAATCCCTCACAGTCACATACCAAGGATCTAAATCTTATCACAATACACAAAACCTGCTGAAGGGATAGGTTCCTGACCCAGAGACTCCCCAGACTCTGGAATAGACTGCCCATACATGTCAAGCAGAGTGCCTCTTTGGCCCACTTTAAAAGGAACCTTGATGACCGGATGGGAGAAAGGAAATTCATTCCAGGGATCACGTCAGTCGCCCTGCTAGACAGGGGTCCAGGGAAGTAAATAGTGTGGGAAGAAATAGCCAGGGAATTGTTATGGCTAGGCTTGTATAGGCCCTAGGGCAGACAGCCTAGTACCAACCTATGAACCTATAAGTGGAGGTTCTCTCAAAAAAACCTAGTGAAAAAACAGAGACTTCCAAAACACAAGACTACTAGAACTAACAGTTCCCACAGCAGCCAAGACGTACAGCAACACCAGCATCTTACCAAACCCTTAAGGCATAACACTCAAAAAACTAATTTTATTGCCACTGGAAACTCCAAAGTGAGACACATGGATGTTCCACTCACCAGGTTAGATAAAGAGAAAGTCACTGTCAACTGCCTGTCCACTGCCAAGATTCATCATCATACATGCACTCAGATCTCTCGGCAAAAAAATACCATTATAACTTTGTCATGGTTCATGTTAGAGTGAACGACCAGAGACATAACTCATTGGACTACTTGAAGAGAGACATGACTAAGCTGAGTATGTGCCCCAGGCAGGTAAGACCCTAGTCTTGTGCAGCATATTACCTTCACTTAGAAAGATGCCACAGTATAAACAAGAAATGATAAATTTTAATAACTGGCTTAGTTTTTTGGTGTCATTCAAAGGGGATCAAGCTTCTGTCAGCCTGGGATAACATGGTTAACAAACCTTGTTGCTTTGCCAGAGATGGTTTGCACCTGGCACCATTAGGCTTTTGGCAAATGCTCGCCTCCTCCATAGTGCCTTTTTTTAGGCAAGGTCTCAGAAACAAAACTGCCAATGTGAAAATTGCCAATCACAACAAAATAAAGGTTATGCTGCTAAACACTATGAGCTTAAGCCAAAAACTGCACACCCTGGAAGCACTTGTATCACTGGAAGATGTAGATGTCTGTGTGCATTCACAGAAACTTGTTCAAGGCTTCACAGAGTACCCCAGCCTTCCAAGGTTACAATGCCTTCCACATCTTCAGACTGCAAGACAAACATGTCAGAACCAAATGAGGTGGCATTTGTATCTGTATTAGAGATAAATTAATTTCACGGCTAATTAGACTGGACAACTCCATGGAATTACTCCCAAGTTCAGATTACTGTGCGCAAGACCCCCATTCAAGTCATAGGTTGTTACAGATACCCCTCCATGAATCATGATGCGCACGAGGCCTATTTGACCACACTACAGTCAATCCAAACATTGCAAAACACTCTGGTCATGGGGGATTTCAATTATCCCACCATCAATTGGGAAATCTATTCTAGCCCTAACTCACATGCACAAAACTTCCTTGACTTTGTTAACTCAAACGCCCAGGAACAAACTGTTCAAACCCCAACAAGAGGAACAAACATACTAGATCTGGTCCTCACTAACAGGACAAACAGCTGCACTGCTGCAACAGTCAGACCTTCATTAGTTAAATCTGACTACAAATCAGTTGCCTTCGAACTGGCACTAACACCAAAACTTACAAAGGGCGAAGCAGACTAAAAAACGTCACCAAGGTAAACTATACCCTCCTACAGGAAAGTATAAATGCATTGCAAGCCACACCCCCAGCTGGAAGTGGTAACTATACCAAAGTTTACACTGAACCCCTGTACAATCACTTGTATAAGTGTACAGACTTGGCTGTTCCAGAGAGAATCAAAGCCAGAGCCCCAAGAAGAAATAAGCCACCATGGTGGACATCCAGCATCAACAAACTTTACAACAAATGCAAAAAGTTGCTGTCTAAGAAAAGTAATGAGAGGCTCCAACAATGGAAAAGCACCCTCCTCAGCCTCAACAGGCAAAGACAACATGTCAAATCCTCTAAGGGTAACTCTGACAAAAACCTAAATCACATCCAAGGATAACCAGAAGGCCTTTTTAGAGCTATGTAAGTAGCCTAAAACGTAGGACCCAAGCATGTGTCAAACTAGTGACTAATGTATCACACACACTGATCTCCTGAGACAGCAAACCTACTAGCAGACAGATTTGGTGAAAATTTCACTCCTTCACACACCAACACTAAAACAATACTTCATAACTCACTGGATATGCTCCTGCTCTCCTCCTGACTAACCTGTCCCCCCTGCATCACACTATATGCAGCTCTCAGACAAACTCATAACCTTTGGATGAAGACATTCCTACCACTCATTGGAATGTAGATATAAAAAAATGCATGTTTTTAATACAAATTGTTAATGTATCTCTGTATGATTTTGTAATCTTATTGTATTGCTGCTTTATATATATATATATATATATATATATATATATATATATATATATATATATATATATATATATATATATTCCTTTGTATATCTATGTTTCTGGAACTTTTCTCCCCGGGTCTCTGCTGAAAAAGGGCACTTTGCCCAGTCGGACATTACCCACTAAACAAATGTAAATAAATACATAATAAAATACCATACCACCACGTAAACCAACAAAATGAAAACACTCTGTGTTCCTTATGGTTACCAACAGTTCACTCTGTATATCCATTCAATTAAATCCACAAAGCGTGTGTCTTCTCAAAGGCCCATTCACAAGTGAAGATTAAAAATGCACTTTAATGAGCAAAAAAGTCATATTATATATAGCCAATAAGCACTTTCATCTCAAGAGTTTGAAACTTCATCAGATACTATTACATACTTCACAGGAAGTTTTACAGCAAAGAACAATCACGTGACCACCTTCTGCAATGATATCACTTCCCCCAGACCCCCCCCCCCCAGCATTTGGTGTTCCCAGGTGGTCTCCCATCCAAGTACTAACCAAGGCCAACCTTGCTTAACTCCCCAAAAAACAAAAACAAACCCCCCCCTCCATTTCATATAATATATCTAATGTGAACTAGTGTTCATCTATTTTGACACCTATAAAATACATATAACCCACACAAAAAATATATAACTGAATTCATTTAAGATAAATAAATTTAAATTTCAAAAACTTAAATGCATATTCAAAAATTCCAACAATAATATAACAAACTACCAAACAATAACAGAGAGAGGGTTTTTATGAGGTCGAAGCAAAGAGAAAACTCTTTTCAGACAAATAAAATATTTTAAAATATTAAACCTTTTTTTTTTTTTTTTTTTTCTACAAAAGGTGTATGCAAGGAAATAACTATACTTCTAGAGCTTTTCATTTGAATATTCAAGATGTATATAGTTTTTCATTTAATCCAGGCCAGGATGTTGCACTTAGCCACAAATGCAAAATCAATTCACGTTTTTCTAGTAGGAGTGTCTAAGCCCCCTCCCCCTTTCAGAAATGTCTAAATCCTCTATAACAAAAACTGAAAGGAATGGGCAACAAATTCAGCACACTGTTTGGCTAAACAGTTAGTGTCTTTCCCCATTCTTATATCCCTTAAATGTTAATATATATGATTCCTAACCTTTCTATTTGTCTTCCCTATATAGAAGTCTGGGTACTGAGTACAGGTTGCGCAATAAAGTAATCTTTCTGTGTCACAGTAATATTTACTTGCTATCCTAATACAAGTATTGTTAACAAGCATCTCGCTCTCTTCCAAAATAAATCTGCAATGAGAATTGGAACCACATTTTTTCCATCATTCCCTGAATTTCTCTCTTTTTTTTTTTTTTCAAATATATTCTTAAGGTTTGGTCCTTTTCTGTATATTATGGATGTTTTTTTCCCCTATACATTCTCTTATTTCCTTAAAATCCATTAATATTCCCCAATTTTTACACAGTACACTTTTTGTGTCATAGCTTTTAGGCTCAAAAGTAGCAATAAATGAACTCTTGTATTTTTTTATCAATGGGGAGGAGGTAGGTAAGTGTCCTCTGCCTAATATTTCATGATTCCCTCTCCCAAACATTTCTCTATCATGCTCATTTCTGCCTACGTCCCCATCATTACTTATATTACCATCCCATAAAATAGCCTTAAAATGTCCCTTTTCTCTCTCTAGCTTCAAGGGATAACCCCTTCTCAAAAACATCTCCTATGAACAGTTTCATTCATCTAAAAAGGACTCGAAAGTACACAGTATTTGTGCAACACACACGAATTGGCCTTTTGTTATGGCCTTTTTCTGTTGTGGGGGATGGGCACTAGAGAAGTGTAAAAACCCATTAGAGTATGTGTCTTATCTAAAAATTTCTAAACAATTCAGTGACAAATCTTATGTCTTACCATAATGTTCCATCTGTGTTGTTGATCTTCATCCACTCATCACTGATGGGTTGTCGGTTCCGTACTCGGAACCGAGCCGGCCTTATACCAAATTTGCGCCAGCCAAAAAACTCTCGAGCTAAGCTTTTACCCACAGTAACCTTCTCCCTGTTACCTCAGATCGAATTTGCCCATTATTAGTAAAGCAGAGGCAGTTTCTGCACAGGCACCCTATTCTTAAGACTTGGACCCAAGTATCCCCAGGAGCCTTAGGAGGGGGAAGGAGGGTGGGACGTGATGAATGGACATAGATCAACAACACAGATGGAACGTTATGGTAAGATATAACTTCTTTATCTGATGTTGTTAATCTTCATTCCCTTCATCACTGACCAGCTACTTTATGTCACTTGGGCGGCCCTATGGAAGAATATTCCTGAGCACCACTGAGCCAAATGAAGCTCTTCCCCTGGAGACCAGATCCAATTTGTAATGAGTGATAATGGTATGAGGAGTAACCCATGTAGCTGCTGCACAGATATCATCCAAAGAAGCTCTTGAGTGAAAAGCCACAGAAGTGACTAAAGAGCTAGTGGAGTGAGCTTTGATTTTCTGTGGAACAGGTTCTTTCTCATGACGGTAGATTAACAGTATACAGTCTGTGAGCCATTTACAAAGGGTTACCTTAGAAACTGACTTTCCCATCTTAGGACCAGAAAAGGAAACAAATAGCTGGACAGATTTGCACAATGGATTTGTCCTATCCAGATAGAATCTCAACTGTCTATGTACATCTAAAGAATGTAGACAGGATTCTCATTTATTTTAAAAATTTGGTAAAAAAAACTGGTAGGTCAATAGTCTGGTTAATGGAGAAGTCAGAAATCACTTTAGGGAGAAAGGAAAGATTTGTCCGGAATGATACTCTGTCCTTGAGGAAAATCAAATAGGGACGTTTTATGCATAGAGCGAGGAGTTCTGAAATTCACCAAGCTGATGTGATGGTCACCAGAAAAAGAGATTTCCATGATAGAAATTTGATGTCACAAGTTACTGCAGGTTCAAAGGGAGGTTGCGTCAAAGATTATAGGACTAGTGTAAGGTTCCATGGCTCTATAGGTTGTCTGATCGGGAGCCTAATGTGAGACTCCTTTCAGAAAGGTTTTACACAGACGATGTGAGATCAAGGCAGAATTTTCAAAATTATGAAGGTTTGAAATGGCAACTAGGCGGACTCATACAGTGGAAGCTGCCGTGCTACCTACAAAAAAAATTTGACAAGTAATCCAGTGTTGCCTAACTGGGGCTATGAACAGATCTAGTTTTCTCTCCTTAGACCAAATCGAAAATCTCTTCTATTTATCCAGATAAAGTTTCCTGGTGAATGGTTTGCGAGAGGCCAGAATAATATCACATAATGGGGAGGAAAGAATGTTCTGTTGGGCTGGGGAGGAAAGAATGTTCTGTTAGGCAATCAGCAGAAGTGGAGAAGCCAAGCTGTCAGCTTGAGACTGGTTAAGTTTGGTAAGCTCGATACTTGGGGGAGAGAAATCAGATCTGGAATTGGATCCAGCATCCATGGTCGAAATAACAGGTGAGCCCGAAGAAGGGGGAACCATACTTTTTGAGGCCAGTAGAGCGCTATGAGGATCACTTGGTTTTTCAGCTGAAGAGCTTTCTTCAAGAATTGAGGAATCAGTGGAATGGGGGTTAAGCATACAAAGGTCCCGTGGGCCAATTGTGGATCAGAGCTTCCATCGGGGACTCTCTCCCTGCAGGGAGATTAGGGCAAAGTAGTTGCTGCATTTGTGGTTGGACGGTGAGGTGAACAGGTCACAGCAAGGCTGGCTCCAACTGCTGAACATTTTCTCTGCTATAGACGTACTGAGGGACCACTCATGAGGCAGGAGAATGCATGGGAATGCATGGGCTGAACTTGTCCGCAATCACATTGGCATTCCCGGGAATATGCATTGCTATCAGAAAGCAGATGGAAGCTATTGCCCGCTGCCAACTCCTCATGGCCTCTCGACATAATGGCTACGACTTGCTTTCGCCTTGTTTGTTGATATACCAGACTGCTGACATTGCCTGATTGATAGGCAATTTATCCCGGAAGGAAGGACAGACTGGAATGCTTGCAATGCTAAAAGCACTGCCCTCAGTTCTAGGGCACTGATATGCAGATTGGCATCCAATGCAGATCATGTGCCTTGGACCACCACTACCTGACCATGCACCCCCCCCCCCAATCAGGGAAGCATCCACGATCACAGTGGCTCTGGGCTGCGGAGAATGGAAGGGGAGGCTCCAAAGTTCTCTCTCTGGCCTCACCCACCACATTAGGTCCTGTTTGTAACGATTTGTTATTCAAATCTGGAAGGACAAAGGATACTGATTTGGGTACCACTGAGATAGTAGAAGCCATTGAATGAGTCTCATGTGAAGTTTCGCAAGAGGTATCGTTGGTATAGAAGTTGCCATAGAACCTAGGATCTAAAGGACCTCTCGTGTTGACAGTTTTGACAGAGTATGACCCGGAGTTGGAGCCTTAGTCTTTGTAATCTGTGATCTGGAAGAGATATTAAGCAGGAGTGGGTGTTGAATATTGCTCCCATGAACTCTGTGGATTGGGTCAGCATCAGGCTGAATTTTTCCCAATTTATGGATATTCTAAGAAGTTTCACCAGACAGAGGATGTATTTCAGGGCCATTACCAGCAGATCCTTGGTGCTGTGGTAGCGTTGTTGCCTCACAGTAAGATGTTGTCCTGTTTGATTATCAGCTAGAGCGTCTCCTGTGTGGAGACATGCGTGAATGGGCGTACCTTCGTTGAAGGTTGTGCGTCAGGGCCGGCAACTCGGCACGTAAATATCTACTGCCGATCATTAGCGGACCGGAGTTTCACTGTGGCAACCCCTAACCGGGAAAAACTGAAGGACACAACAACAACCAGCAGATCCTTGGTGAGGGCGATGAGGATCTAATCATCTAAATATGGAAACACCTGGAATCCTGACAGTCTCAAGTGAGCTGTCATTCCTGCCATGCATTTGGTGAACACTCTGGGGGCTGTAGAGAGTCCGAAGGGCAGAGCACGGAATTGGGACTGATTGGCTCACAGCCGGAAGCGAAGTAGCCTTCTGGAGTGCTTGTCCATTTTGATGTGGTAATATGCATCCTGAAGGTCCACTGAGCACATCCAATCGCCTTCCCCCCAAAAAGGGAGAATGGACTGAACTGTGACTATGTTGAATTTCATTTTTGTGACAAACTTGTTTAATTGCTGAGATCCAAAATCGTTCTCCAGCTCCCTGTATTTTTTGGCACCAAGAAGAATTTCGAGTAAAATCAAGATCCACACTGGTCTGAAGGGACTGCTTGGATGACTCTTTTTTGACACAGTCTTTTTATTTCTAGGGCTGCTACTTCCCTTTAGGTGGGACATCAGGAATTCGGCTTGGTGGCTTTGGGCAAGAATCGAATGGGATGTGGAAACCTCTGGTTATCTTCTGCACCCAAGAATCGGTGGTTACTGATTGCCAGGCAGTGTAGCGCAGACAGAAACATCCACGACTGCTTCCAGAGGAAAGCAATCGGGGCACTCTTCAGGAATGCTAATAGGACTGTTCAGAGAACGAGTCTCTGGTTATGCAGGCTCCCTCTGCCTCAGTAGGGGCGTCTTCCGGAAGAGTTACCCGCTCTGCCTCTGGGAGTGAACTCAACACGTGTGTCATGAAAAGGACTCGGAGACTTCTTGTGCCACAACTTCCCACTCCTTTGATTCCAGGAGAAGGAACACTGGGGTGTTGAAAAGCGTACACCTACAGCAGACAGGGTCTTATCATCTTCCTCACACCTGGCTAAAGTGTTCTTCACTTTTGGGCCAAACAAGGCAGATGCTTCAACTGGAGCATTCAGGAAGGAAGATAAAGGGTCCGCAAAATCACACAGGCACATCCAGGCGTGACATCTCATAACTACGCCTGAACCTGCAGCTCTTGCCGCCCCTTTAGTTGCATGGGATATTAACCTCATATGGACAAGTTTGATATCAATTCCAGGGTCGTGAGCTGCGAGGCAACTTAGTCACTCACCTCATCAGACACATGTCCTGATACAGTTCCAGAGAGTTCAGAGATCAAGTCTCTTTGAAGCCTCGTAAAACGTGCCAGATAGTTCAAGGACCGTATGGCAAAGGTTGATGAAGCAAAGACTTGCTTCCCTAATCTGTCTACAGCCCAAGACTACCTGTAAGGTGGGTGAACAGTCTGGCTCTCTTTGGCGAGATCTTTCTTTGTGGCTGCTGCCACCACCAGAGGATTTAGTGGTTAACCTTTAGACCAATGTGGGCTCTCCTCGGGGGGGGGGGGGGGGCTGAGGTAGAATTTTATCTGGTCTCCATAGGATTGGCTCAACAAAGTCCAGATTCTTCCAGGCCCACTGCACCACAAGCTGGACTAGATCGTCTGCAGGAGGTAGATGGACGAGTACGATAGGTCTGCAGGAAAATGTATTCCTCGGAGGAAGGAATTTTGGGCTTCCAGTCACCCCTCCGTTTCAACATTTCAAGAATATCCCCAAAGGAGACATCTTCAGGTAGTGACCGTGGGGACCCTTCACCTTCATCGTAATCTGTATCCTCTGTAAGAGACTCCTTAGGGAAGTCTACGAGCTTCCTCTTGCATGACTTCTTCTGTGGCATCTCTTCAGTGGGAACTTCTGAGGAGGACACGGAAGAAGGAGTACCCTGCAGTAAGGTTTTCTGCGGGTCTCGTGCGCGCCGTCCCAAAGTGGTAGCTTGTGACAGCTGCAGTTTGGGAGAGGAGACGTTTGGGGTTCTGACGCCGGCAGTTTGCTTCCAGAAACAAGCGCCCTTCTCCATCGCTCAGAAGGCAGGCCTGCCCGACGAGGGATGGGAGCCCAGAACCAAGCAAGTCTAGCTTGGAACTGGGGTCACATCCCGCTCCGCTGAGGCCACCGCCGAGAGAGGATCTTCAAGAGGGATTAGTGCCAGCAGGGGTCCTAGCACAAAGGACAGAACCATATATACACTCGGGACTGTACTTGGCACCGAAGACCCTGCTGCTCAATCCTTGGCCTGAAGAAGACCTGGCTCCGAACAAGCCGAAGGCCAAAGGGTCGGTCCCAGGCCCACTGTGAGGTCCACTAGTGGCACCGAGGATGTGGGTACTGAAAGGGGCATTCGAATCAAGGGCTTTGAAATCGGCAAAGAGGTCAAAAGAGGAGAGCAGGATGGCATCCGTGGAGAAACCATCCCAAGTCAGGCAGGTAGTTGGGTCTTAGTAGGCATAGGAATCCCCCTGCCTGTGAGCAGCTGGTCCACAAGGCGCACATCATCACATTCAGAAAGGCTCCTGCTGGATCTAGTGGATATCCCCGATGGGGACTCTGGCCGTTCAAGGAAGAGGCTATATATCTGCCAAAGAAAAGGAACAAATGACAGGGAGTATCAGGTCCGTGTTGTGGTGTCCAACGGCACCACTGTCTTGAGTTTGGAGACAGGGAGTGGAACATCCAAGAAGTCATAGGTACCGAAGGCAGACTCTGTGCCGTGATGATAGTTGGTACCAAGAGTGGGGTGGCAGTGATCATTGGTGGCTTAGTAATGAATGTAGTCTTAGTCACTGGTACCGGAAGTAAGCACTCAGCACCAAAGAAGATGTGACAATTGGCAGTGTGGATGTGGATGGGGCCACAGACATTACTGGCGACGGACAGGTGTTCAGAAAATAGGAACAGTAGGCGGAACCCAGGGCAGTGTCAAAGAGACTGGCTTTGGCTCCAATGACAATTTTGGCATCTTAGGCTTAAGTGGCTTATCCAAAACATCAGAAGGTGAAGAAGGCACAGAGTGGGGTCTTTTTTTCTCTTTTTTTAGGAAGGGGTGAACCCTTCGACGCAGAAAGAGCCTCTGAAAAGGGGGACTTAATGAGGCCCTTCAGAATTAATTTATTTTTCCGTTCATTTATAGTAAGGGTACTAAACCCTTTGCAGATAGAGGACAGTGGCTGTACAGAGAGGTGAGACACTCCCAAACAGTATACACAATCATCATGCAAGTCTCAATTTGGCATTTTCCTAGAACATTTCAGTAAATGTTTGAAGCCTGACTTTCCCTTCTTCTCAGACATACTAAACAGTCAGGATAAACAACAAAGAGAAAGATTTTATATATATATATATATATATATATATATATATATAAACTGCGGTGGTGCTGCGGTAGCGTTGTCGCCTCACAGTAAGACGTTGTCCTGTTTGATTCTCAGCTAAAGCGTCTCCTGTGTGGAGACATGCGTGAACGGGTGTACCTTCGTTGAAGGCTGTGCGTCAGAGCTGGCAACTCGGCACGTAAAAATCTACTGCAAATCATTAGCAGATCGGAGTTCCACTGTGGCGAGCCCTAACCGGGAAAAAGCCGAAAGACACAACAATAAATATATATATATACTTATTTTTTTTTTAATTTTGATAAGGAAAAAGAGGGAGGAATACCAACAATGGTATATAAGGATTACCACAAGGGTAAGGTGAAAGGCCATACCAACAATGGTACTAAAATTACCGAAAGGTAAATAGGGAAAAAAGCTGAATGTAAAAGGGAAAGGCTAGCAACAGCAAAAGCTAGACAAAGGAATGGAGAAATATAAAATTACTACCAAAACTCTCGTAAAATATCAAAAAAAGTTCAACTTAGTTGAGAGCAGTCTTGGACGCGGCTTTACAGGTACCCGACACACGAGATCAGAGGGAGAAGGGTACTATGGGTAAAAGCTTAGCTCGAGAGTTTTTGGCTGGTGTAAACTTGGTATAAGGCCGGCTCAGTTCTGAGGAAGGAACAAACAACCCATCAGTGATGAATGGAATGAAGATTAACATCAGATGATGTGGTTTCATTCAAATAACTTAAAAATTGGGGGCTCTCCTCACTTTTCCCTGTCCATAAAATAAAAGCATCATCCAGGAAGTGAGTATAAAATTTACAGTAGGTAAAACAGGGGGATTCAAACAAAAACTAATTCTCCCACTGTAACATGACAATATTAGCATACAAGCCCCCACAAGGGGATCCCATTGCCAGGTCTGTATTATACTGTCGACAAGTGAAAATGTCGATTCTGACTTGTTCAACACCAAAATGTCGAACTACAAAATTAGTGAACGGCAAAAATCACTGATTTCTTTCCAAATCGGTTGGCCATTCTCTTACATCTGCCCTTTCCCTGAGTGTAGTGCAGTCTCGGTGTCCGAATATTTAGTGTGGGGGGGGGGCATATTTGTTTGTGTGCATCGTTGGTGTTTGGCCAACCGATTTCTTTCCGTTGGAAAGAAATTGGTGATTTGGTCATTCGTTAATTCTGTAGTTTGACATTTTTGTGTCGAACAAGTCAGAGTCGACATTTTCACTTGTCGACAATATAATATAGACACCCCCCCCATTGCCACACCTTGTCTTTGCAAGAAGTACTCCTTTTCAAGCAATATAAAGTTATTAAAAAACACAGTCTCTAATAGTGGCTTATATACATTTACTCTTTCTTGTGTGACCCCTTTACTTATTAAAAAAAAAAAAAAAAAATCACAAAACCGTTCAATTTCATTTTCAAAGGGAATAATGGAACATAAATCTTTAACATCACTGGTTAGAAAGATAAAACTCTCACTGAAGGCAATATACTATTAATCATATCAAGAAAATCCCAACAGTCTTTACAAACACTATTTTTTTTCCTGACCAACTCTTTGAATTGTATGTCTAAATATTTAGCTAAAGAATGTGTTACTGAACCCCTAGTGTCTACTATGGGGCACATTGGGGGGTTGGTGTAAATACTTATGTAACTTCATGACCCCAAAAATCGTTGCCGTCATTGGGTAGAGGACATCCAAAAAAATCGTCAATTGTAATACAACCTTCAATAAATAAGTTGTGCAAATCCCTCAATTTTTCTGTACGCTCCATTAAACTCATTAAGTGATACTTTAGTACAAGTGTCAGTACTGAGAATTTCCAGCATCTTCTTACTATAGTCATCTTTGTTCATGACTATTATACCTGCTCCCTTATCAGGTTTTAAAAATCTTACCCCTTTGTCATTTTTCAACACATTCAATTTACTTCTTTCTTCCTCACTTAAATTATTAACAAGCGAGAATTTTTACACTTCTATATATTGCAAATATCTACCTCACAAATATGCTCAAATAAATGAATGGAAGGATGGGTGGGGGGGTTGTAGATACAAGAAAGACGGTGGTTTTATTCACCTGTCTAAACCATGAAACAATACATTTAAATTAAATTTCCTGACAAACTGTTTCAAGTCAATTAAAATCTGAGATATATCAGGCTTCTTCTCAGGGGCAAAAGTCATTTCCTTCCTAAAAATGTCACAAGTAACTGCATCAATAACTATAAAAGAATAATTATGCACTTTAAAGTCATTTGGTGCATTGTAGTAAATGTCACATGTAGGCAGCAAAGAAATTCCCAAAATGGTCAAGTGGTAATACACTCATTTCCCTCTTCCCTCTCCGTTTCCCCCTCCAACACCCATGCTGGGGGGCAAATGTTCCAGATTGTGTTCCCCAGTAAAAAGTTTGGTTGCTGACCATACTCTTCCCATTCCGGTATCTGTTTCACAGGCTCTCCGAGCGTCTCAGTTCTAGTCCTTGATTGTGGTCTAAAAAAGCATCATCCCCCATTTGGTCAGCCACTCTATTCACAGCATCACCATCATAACTTGGAAACTGTTTCATCCTCCAAACTTGTGAGGGTGGGGGTGGGGTGGGGGGCAGGGCTAAGCAGTATTACTATTATAGGTATTTTTGTCTCTATTTATTTGTTTTATTTTTCATCTTTGCCACTTGTTCATCTATGCTTTTAAAAATACGAGTGTATACAAACTCATTATTTAAGTATTTGGGGTCTTGTAAAATAAACATGTCCATATCAGCTACCGCATTACTTAATGCTTCATTAAGTCTCTCATTATGTTTTACCACCAAATTCATATATTCCAATCCCTGGCTATCAAAGAGTTGGAGCAATTCTTTATGGAATGTAGAATCTGGATCCAAACCAGTAGAGTACCGCGACATGCGGAGACCCTTCGGTATGATGTTCAATTTAATGCATTCCATGAAATACAAATTGTCAAGTTGCAGATGCTTTCTTTTGGTGATTTAGTAATCAAATTAATCCAGTTTGCTCATTAAATTCCCATTATAAACATTAGTATTACCAGTCTCTCCTTAAATTCAGGTTAAGTAAATGTTTGGGAGAAGGGATCATGAAATATTAGGTACAAGACAGTTGCCTACTCCCTCCCCCATTGGTAAAAATGACAAGAGTTCATTTACTACTACTTTTGGGACTAAAAGCTATGACATAAAAAGTATAATGTGTATAAACTGGGAAATATTAATAGATAAGGAAATAGAAGAATGTATAGGGAAAAACATCCATAATATATGGAAAAGGACAAAAACCTTAATATATTTTAAACAGAGAGAAATTCAGGCAATCATAAAAAATGCGGTTCCTGTTCTTATTGCAAATTTATTTTGGAAGGGAGTGAGATGCATGTTAACAATACTTAGAATAGGGGATCTACTTCACGTTGTTGAAGGCAGACAATATCGAAGCTGATATTGTCGGCACCAGATTAGCAAAAGCAAAAAACACTGAACGTTTAAACGGAAATCTCCGCAAGGGGAAATTTCCATTTAGTTCAATGTAGTACGGTCTCTGAGTTGGTATATTTAAGTAGGGGGGTATGAAGGGTGCAGGGGGGCCTGCCCCCCTGATTGCAAAAGTAAGTTCTTATTTATTTTTGTTTATAAGCATTTTTTTTATCTTTCGATGTTTCAGAATTCGATATGGTGTCGACCATATCAGATTCAATATTATGAAACTTCGATAAGATAATATAGATGGTGGATTAGGACAGTAAGTAAATACTACTGTAACACAGAAAGAGTAGTTTATTGTGCAACCTGTACTCAGTACCAAGGCTTCTATATAGGGAAGATGAATAGAAAGCTTAAGAATTGTATACATGAACATTTAAGGGACACAAGAATGGGAAAAGACATTAATTCTTTAGCCAAACACTCTGCTGAATTTGTTATCCATTCCTTTAAGTTTTTTGTTATAGAGGCTTTAGATAGCTCTGAAAGAAGAGGGGGGAATTGGACACTCCTACTAGAAAAATGTGAAATGATTTGGCAGTTACGGCTAAATGCAACATCCTGGCCTGGATTAAATGAACAACTTGCATATTAAAATTAAAAGCTCGAGAAAGGTAGTTATTTCCAATGCACGCACCTTTGTAAAAGGTTTTTAATATTTTAAAATATTTTTATATCCGAAAATATTTTCTCTTTGCTTCGACCTCATAAAAACTGTGTCTGTTACTGTTTGGTGGTTTAATATATTATATTATATTACTGTATACTATCCGTCCTGGGCAAACCTCCTTGTTGAATTTGGTCTCTAATTCAGCCAACAAGGAATTTACGGTGGCTCTGAGAATTTTGCGGTACGAGGTTGGTCATGGTAACACTGATAATTTTAATATTAACACCTGGTTCAACTATGATATGCATTTTAACAGTGTCACCCCTCTAGAAAACAGCACTATAGAGCAGTCCATTGATTCTTTGGAAGGAAAATTACTCAAGATTAGAAAATTGCAAATGGAAAACAACTACTTTATGGAGAGCATTAACGTTCACAGAGTTCTGAAGGGGGCTTCGTTATTGGAAGCTCCCCAACAGTTTGACTGCTAATTTACCTTTACATCTTGAATTAATTGATTTGTTCTACTGACAAGGCTGTGAACTATTTGAAGTACTTATAAAGAACAACCAGAAAAGCATTGACATGCTTATGGGGAGGCTACCTTACCCCTCCAAAGGTATTATGACCAAAGACTTGCAGTCTGAACAGCATAAAGATAAATTCTTTCACATTTTTATCAGTGGACAAAACGGTCATCAATATAAAATCAAGAAAAGAAAGGAAGTTTGCTTGTGATAAAGTTCACTACTCAAAGGGTTTGGCTTTCCCCAAACCTGTTGGTATGGTTACTTCTTCCAACAACGAGCTTTCTACCAATGAAAACCTGGTTAGTGATGTTGTTTTGCAAAACGACTTTGTCCCTTTAGACAAGCACCTTCCCAGACACTCGGAGAGGTTGAAGAAAGTACAGTTTTGTACCTACCATAAATGTAGATGTCCGATAGGAATGCATCTGCAGTCTTTACAAATGGGTAGTCCTGTCGTTAGGCAGCCCTTTGGTCGGCCGGATTCCAAAGTCTGGGTCTGGCTTCGTCTGGTGTCGCGCGTCACCCGACGTCATAGCTGCAGTTCTTCAGGTATAAAGGCATCAGCCGACGCCATTTTCCTCAGTGTTTCTTGCCCCAGATGCCAGGTGCCCTCTTGGATGGCTAAATTTGGATAAATGCCAATGTTTCCAAAGAGTAGTGAGCAAACACATAAAATAAGCATGTATGTACATATATACAAACAAATACACCATAATAGATCCCCCCCAAGCTAGCTGAAGGATGGCAAATACCCTAGGAGTACCACAGAGGGGAAGGTGGGTGGGTAATCCAAACTGCAGATGCATTCCTATCGGACATCTACATTTATGGTAGGTACAAAACTGTACTATGTCCTTCAAGGATGCATCTGCAGTCCTTACAAATGGGTAGAATACCATAGCTAAACTAGGGGAGGAGGAAAAGAGGAGATATTATGGTGTAGTTAGGATCCCTTGCAAAACAGCAGTGGCAAAACCTGCTCGGGATCTAGAGTATAAAGGTAAATTGTAATGCTTGGCAAATGTATGCACGGAGGTCCAAGTAGCAGCCTCTATAATGTCCTTGGTAGCCACTCCTCGTAAGAAAGCTGTGGTAGTGGCTGTAGCCCTTGTGGAGTGAGGCCTGATGTTCTCTGGAGTTTTCCTTCCATGGTAGGAGTAACAAAATCTAATGCAATTTCCTATCCATTTGGAGATTGTCTGTTTTGAAATTGGTTTTCCTTCCTTTCCTGTTGCATATGCTACCAGAAGCTGGTCAGTTTTTCTATTGGACTTGGTCCTGTCCAGGTAGTAGCGTAATTGTCTATGTATATCCAAGGTATGCAACAGTCTTTCTCCCCTGTTCTGTGGGTTGGGGAAGTATGTAGGTAGGTGGATAGCCTGATTTAAAGACACTCTGGATACCACCTTAGGCATAAATGTAGGATTTGTTCTCATGGACACTCTATCTTGATGGAAGATCAGGAAGGGTTGCACTGCCATTAATGCCTGTAGTTCAGAGACCCTTCTTGCTGAGGTGATTGCCAGCAGGAAAGCAGTCTTCCAGGATAAGTATTGTAATTCTGCTATTGCTGCTGGTTCGAAAGGAGGAAGTGTCAATTTTTCTAGTACAAAGTTCAAGTCCCATGCTGGCAATGGTGGTTTCCTGGGAGGTTTTACATTTTTAATTCCTCTCAAACTGTCTGAGCAGAGGATGTGAGAAGACAGGCGGATCCAAGCTGTATTCTGCTGAAATAGCTGATGCATGTATCTTGATGGAAGAATAGGACAGGCCTGTATGGAAGCGCTCTGCCAAGTACTCCAGGATGTTGGCTATGTTTACCAGTGCCACATCTTCTCCCTTTGCAGTACTCCAAATGAGATATCTTTTCCATTTTGCTGCATAATTCTTTCTTGTTGAAGGTCTACGAGCCTCAAGGATTATGTCTTTAACCCTTTGGGATAAATTTGGGTTAATTGTTCTTGTGTAATGTTCCAGGCAGTTAGCTGCAGAGTTTTCAGGTTTGGATGCAGGATGTTGTAGTTGTTCTGTGTTAACAGCAATGGGATCAGGGGTAGTGCCCATATTTGTTCCCCGAGACATGCTCCTCAGCAATGGGTACCAATGTTGTCTTGGCCAGTCTGGAGCTATCAGAATGATCCTTGGACGTTCCTCTTTGATCTTCAAAAGCACCTTGTGCATCAAAGGAAGTGGTGGGAATGCGTATGCTGTCAGGTTTTTCCAACTGAAAGATAGGAGTCCACCTTCCAAGCAAGTGGGTGGTACGTCCTTGTGCAGAATTTCTTTAGCTGGTGATTGAGTGGGGATGCAAATAAGTCTATTTGTGGTAATCCCCATTCTCTTGTGATGGCTTTGAAGATGTCCGGATGCAGCATCCATTCGTGGGCATCTGTGGTAGTTCTGCTTAATATGTCTGCTAGAATGTTTTCTTTTCCGGTACAAAATTGCTTGTAACTGAATGTTGTAGCTCAGAGCCACATCCCATAGGTCCAGTGCCAGCCGGCATAGAGGATATGAATGTGTGCCTCCCTGTTTGTTGATGTACCACATAACTGTGGTGTTGTCTGTCCTTATCATCAACTGACCTTCTTGGAGAAATGGTCTGAATGACTGGATTGCCAATTTTACTGCCAGCATTTCCTTTAGATTTATGTGCAGGCGCAGCTGGTCTTGAGTCCATAAGCCTTGTATGCACTTGCCCAGCATGTGTGCCCCCAACCGAGGTCTGAGGCATCTGTCGTGATGGTTTGGCTTGGTTGACTGTTGCAGAAGGGCAATCCTGTGTTTGATTGACAGGCCTGAGCCCACCATAGGAACTCTTGCTTCAGGCATGGGATTATTGGAATTTTGGTTTCTAGGCTGTGCTTGTGTTGGGACCACAAATTCTTTAGGTACCACTGTAGCTTTCTCATATGCAGTCTGGCATGAGGGACCAGAATTATGCAGGATGCCATGAAGCCTAGGGCTTGCAGTACTTTTCTTGCAGTTAGATGGTTCTGCTTTGTTAATGCCAAGAAGTAGAGAGGTAGTTGCTCTTTCTTTTCTGCAGTTAGGAATGCCATTTGTTTTGATGTGTCCAGCTCTGCACCCAGAAAGGTTATTCTTTGGGATGGAATCAGCCTTGACTTTTTATATTGACTGTATATCCCAGGGCTTGCAGCAGGTAAATGACTCTTTGTAAGTCTTCTGTTAGCTTGCTTTTGTTGTCCGCTTGTATCGGGCAGTCGTCCAGGTAGGGATAAATTTGGATCCCTGAAGTCTGCAATGAGCAATTACTGATGCCAGGCATTTCGTGAACACTCTGGGCAGTAGATAAGCCAAAGGGCAATGCTGAGAATTGATAATGCTCTGATCCTGCAAGAAATCTGAGGTATCTTCTGCAAATTGGTCGTATGGGGACGTGCAGGTATGCCTCCTTGAGATCTAGAGTTACCAGCCAAGACTCCTTGCCCAGCATGGGAAGAAGCTGCTGTAGGGTCAGCATTTTGAATTTTGGAACAATGAGGAATGTGTTTAAAGCGGACAGGTCGAGAATAGGCCTCCATTTGTTTTCTTTTCTTGGTACCAGGAAGAGTCTGGAGTAAAATCCCTTTCCTTGTTCCATAGATGGTACCTTTTCCACAGCTCTCATTCTTAATAATTGAGATATTTGCTTTAGAGCTTCTGTCCTCTGAGTAGGTGGCAGGTTTGGCATTCCTCTTTTGCTTGGTAGAGTATGGAAATGGAACCTGTAACCTTGGTCTATAGTTTGCAAAATCCATTTTTCCCTTGTGATGCAATGCCAGTTCTTTGAAAAATAAGGTTAGCTTTCCGCCTAAGGGTGCTTCCAGTTGTTCCCTGGTAGGCGGTGCCACAGCCAAGTCACTGTGATTGTGTTGTTGTAGTGGTGGTGGCTGCGTCCGTGCCTCGCTGGTTGTTACCTTGCCACTGGCGTCCCCTGTAGACACCCCTGGATTGGTTTCTGCCTCTTGAACGCCTATTCCTGCCTCTCTGTGTCTTAGAGGAGTCCGGAAAGGACCAATTCTTGGAGGGCCAGTTCCTGCTAAACCTTGGAGGTTGAACCTGTAAGAAATCTTTCACTGTTTGTACAGATTTCGCCTTCTCTTCCATCTTTTTTAGTACCTGCTGTGCAGGGGAACCAAATAAATTGACTTTGTCCATGGGTGCATCCAAAAGCTTTGATTTGACATGGTCTGGTAATGCCTGCTCTTTCAACCATGCATGTCTCCTGATAACTGTGCCAGTCATGGCTGATCTAAAGGAAGCCTCCAGTGCATCATAGCCACATTTTAAGGAATGGTTACTAACCTGCTGTATGTTATGTACCATTTCCTGAACATATTTCTTATCTAAAGATTCTTCAGAGGACAGCTTTTTAGTTAACTGGTCAAGCATAAACTCTTGATATTGAATCATATGAAATTGGCAGTTCAAAGCCCTAGCTGACAAAGTAGCAGAGGTGTAAACTTTTTTACCCCATCTCTCTAAGGACCTGGATTCCCTTTCAGAGGGAGGGTTTTAGTAGATGTAGTTGCTACAGCTTTAGGGCCCTGGGAGATAGTCTCTGGATCTGCAAAAGGAGCCTTGTATAAATGGTGATGAGTGTCCGGGACCCTGTAGAACCTATTGGGCTTAGCAGGGGCCGAAGGTAATGAATCAGGAGCAGTGCAAGCATCATTAAATGCATCATCTACAACAGAAAGAACTGGAGGTATAGCTAAAGGCCTATGCTGTGGCAAATGTAGAAAGGTTCTAAGCCTTTTCTGGAGTCTGAGAAATCTTGGCCCTGCCACTGAAATTGCCCCCTCATAGCATGCAAGGTTTCCCAAAGGAAAATTCCTCAGGTGGAGAGGCTGAAGGAATGGACTCTTCAGCATCAGAGTCTTCGTAAGGGGAATAAGGAGCCTCAGGAGGGTCTGTATGTTCTGAGTCATCAGAGGAATCATCTGTGGATACTGGCTCTGGGGGCTCTGCTCTAGGCCTCTTCTCTGGAGGTGGATGAGAGGTCCTGTCTGGATGAGGCTGGGATCCACGAATTAAAGAAATGAGATCCTCAGCCAAAGAAAGCATATGGGAACTGGTGCTGGGCCTGTGAGAGGGGGGTTTGACAGGCATCGTTTTTGAAGCTTTGGCTGCTTTAGCCCTGGCAAAGGCCTTAATAGACATGGCTGCAGGAGGCCTAGCAGCTCCACGTGCAGGGGTTGAAATATCCAAGGGAATAGTGTCTGATAATTCCTGAGAAACCGCAACTGCAGGTTGGATTTCAGAAGCCGATTCCACCAGGTTAGAAGAGGCCTCGGTAGAAGGCATGTTTTCGGCTGGGGGAAGAACCGCTTGCTCGGTTTCAGCCAAAACCGAGACACTCGTGGTTGGCTTAACCGCGGTTTCGGCCGAAACCGCGGACCGAGAGTGTCAGTCCTTTTCCCTGCATTTTTTGGTTATTTGTGAAGTCGGAGGATCCGACGGCATGATATAAGCAAAATCAGAGCCGAAAAACTGTTCTGCAAATTCCGACCGACGTCTAAGCGTCCGTCGGTTAAAAGAAGCACAGGCTAGACAAGCTGCTACGTCGTGGTCTGGGCCTAAACAAGGTAAGCAGTAAGAGTGGAAATCTTTATGAGGTATTTGTTTCCCACAAGTTAAACAGTTATTCACTTTTTCTGACATCGGCTGAGGCAAGAGAGAGTCCCCAATGGGGTACTTAGCTTTTTAGAAGTCTTCGAAGTAGTATTCGGTAGTAGTAATCTCTGGTTCTGACCGACCGGCACTTGCGAACAGCTTCTGCTTCGGCAAGAAAGACTGAGGAAAATGGCGTCGGCTGATGCCTTTATACCCGAAGAACTGCAGCTATGACGTCGGGTGAAGCGCGACATCAGCCGAAGCCAGACCCAGACTTTGGAATCCGGCCAACTGAAGGGCTGCCTGACGACAGGACTACCCATTTGTAAGGACTGCAGATGCATCCTTGAAGGACATCCATTGGGATTCACCACCAGATACATCAGAAAGCAAATCTGAACCAAAACGGGGTTTGGGTTCAACAAGTGAGGAGGAATTACAACCAGAGGAAAAATTAATGGTTTTATTAGGATTTGCAGACAGTGGTGTGTCCTCTGATTCTGTTTTGGATATTGTTAAAAATGAAAAAGGAGACTTTTTTTATATTTAACTATATGGACAATTCATTTGGTGTTGAAATGGCTGATCTTTTAACCAGGGGTTTCAGCTATGTTCCGTCTAGCAGTGCCAGAATTGATGATTTAATTATTAATTTAAAACTTTACCTGAAAAAGCTTAATTTTCAGATGTTGTTTAAAGAAAAAAAAGTACAGTTGTGTACACTTATATAAATGTAGATGTTCGAGTGTATTCACTGTTGCAGTCATTACACTTGGGTTATCCTGCTGGCAGGCTACCCTCAGTCGGCCTGAATTCCAAAGTTTAGGTCCGGCGTCGGTTGCTGTCACCTCTTTCCTGACGTCAGTGTGCCAGGAGTATAAAAGATGAAGCCAACTCCATTTTCTTCAGTTTTTCTTGCCCCAGATGTCAGGTGTCCCCAAAAGGGAAGGCTAAAAATATGCCAATAAAACATGCATGCACCCAAATATATTATACCTTCATCTACAAGAAAATACACCACATAGGTTGTATAGATTAGAGAAGTTCAGCTAAGTTCCAGCAAAAAGAGATGGGAGGTGGTGGGTGGGTAACCTGGACTGCAACAGTGAATACATTCGAACATCTACATTTATGGTAAGTGTACACAACTCTACTATGTTCTTCATGTTTCACTGTTGCAGTCATTACACTTGGGTTGAATCCCAAAGCTATGGTTGGGAGGCTTGAGCTACATAGCATTAGGAGCGGCTATGAGGGCCTGCAGAACTGCAGTGGCAAAGCCTGCCCTGGATTTAGAGTAGAGTGGTAAATGATAGTGCTTTCTAAAGGTGAGCACTGAACTCCAGGTAGCAGCCTCTAAAATGTCTTTGGTTGGTACTCCCTTGAGGAAGGCTGCTGAAGTGGCTGCTGCTCTGGCTGAATGTGGCCTAATGCCCTTAGGCAATGGCTTGCCATGTTGTGAATAGCAGAAACAAATGCACTTTGAAATAGTCTGCTTTGAGACAGCCTTTCCTTGTGATCCTGCAGCATATGCCACTAGTAGTTGCTCAGTCTTTCTGAAAGCTTTGGTTCTGTTCAAGTAGAAGCATAGCTGTCTGTGTATGGCCAAAGAATGCAGAATTCTCTCCCCCTTATTCTGTGGGTTTGGATAAAAAGTAGGCAGATGAATAGTTTGGTTAAGGGCCACATTGGACACTACCTTAGGCATAAATGTCGGGTTTGTCCTCAGAGAAACCCTGTCTGGATAAAAGATAAAAGTTTCCACAGTCATGAGTGCCTGTAGCTCTGAGACTCATCTTGCAGAAGTTATTGCTAGGAGCAGAGCTGTTTTCCAATACAAAAACGTTATATCAGCTGTATCGGCTGGCTCATAAGGGGGCAGAATGAGTTTTAATTGAGGACTCATGCAGATATTGGTGATCGCCTTGGAGGCCTTAAGGTTGTGGCTCCTCTGAGGTACTGCCTTAACAAAGGATGAGAAAAGATTGGTGGCTCTGTATTGCATTGAGCCGAAATGGCAGAGGCATGAATTTTAATTGATGAAAAGGACAGGCCTTTGTCCAGCATCTCAGTTAAGTATTGCAAAATCTGAGGAATATTTGGTACTGCTGTGTCAATTTCTTGTGCCTGGTTCCAGGCACAGAATCTCTTCCATTTTCCAGAAAAAGATTTTCTAGTACTAGGCCTCCTAGCCTCCAAAATGACATCCATCACCGCTTTAGTGAGAGGTGTGTTTTGTATGACTAGATTATCCACCATGTTGCCAGATTTAAGGTCTTGAGCTGGCTGTGCATGATCTGATTGTTTTGCTGGGACAGTAGGTGAGGTATCTAAGGTAAGGTCCAGGCTGGGCATTGAGACAAGTTCCTTAGGACTGGATACTGGTACTGGCGGGGCCAGTCTGGGGCAATCAGTATAATTTTTGCTTCTTTTGTCTGACCTTTAGGAGTAACCTTGGGGAGGAGAAGCAGTGGAGGAAAGGCATATACTGTTAAGTTTTTCCAGCTGAAAGATAGGGCATCCACTTTCCATGGTTGTCTGTGATAAGTCCTTGTGCAGAATCTCTTCAGTTGGCAGTTGTGTGGAGAGGCAAATAGGTCTATGTCCTGGCATCCCCATTTCCTTGTTATCATGTTGAAGACTTGTGGATCCTATTTCCACTCATGGGGATGCATGAGGTTTCTGCTTAGTTCGTCGGCCAGAGTATTTATCTTTCTTGGCAGGAATTGTACCTGCAGATGTACTTGGTAAGTCAATGCTGTGTTCCACAAAGTCATGGCCAGTCTCAGAGGTGGTAAGAATGAGTGCCTCCCTGTTTATATACCACATGACCGTGGTATTGTCTGTCTTTATCAGTAGTTGTCCTGGATGAAGTAGGTCCTTGAGGGCTATCAGGGCATTCTGAACAGCTAGCATCTCTTTTTGACTGACATGTAGATGCATTTGGTTAGTGGACCATGTGCCTTGAATACATCTTCCTGCCATGTGTGCCCCCCAGGCATAATCTGATGCATCCGTTGTCAATGTCTGCCTGGCTGGGGGTAAGGTGAATGGCTGTCCCTTGTTCTGGTGACAGGCCTTTGCCCACCTTCGAAACTCCTGTTGCAGGCAGGGAATGAAAGTAATTATTGTTTCCAGGCTGTGGCAATGCGAAGTCCAAACACTTTTAGCTACCATTGCAGTTTCCTGATATGCAGTCTTGCATATGGAATTAGTAGAATGCAGGATGCCATGAAGCCTAAAGCCTGCATAATTTTTCTTGCAGATAACTGGGCCTTTGTTGCCAACAGTTTGAAATAGGTAGTCAGTTGCCTTTGTCTGGAGTGAGATAAGCCATCTGGACAGTTGTATTTAAGCTTGCACCCAGGAATAGTATCTCTTGAGAGGGTACTAGTTTTGAGTTCTGTTCGTTGACTGTGTACCCTAGGCATGGTAGTAATCTCTTTACAAACGCCAGATGCTGTAGTAGAATGTCCTTGTTCTCTGCTTGTATGAGGCAGTCGTCTAAGTAAGGATATATTTGTATTCCTGTCTGCAGAATACAATTACTGGTGCCAGACACTTAATGAAGACCCTGGGCGCAGCAGATAAGCCAAAGGGCAGTGCAGAGAATTGGTAGTGCATTGAGCCAGCTTTGAATCTGAGGTATCTTCTGCATGTTTGTCTGATTGAGACATGCAGGTATGCCTCTTTTAGGTCTAAAGTCAAAAGCCAAGCCTTCTTACCAAGCATGGGCAAAAGCTGCTGTAAGGTCAACATTTTGAATTTTGGTATATCCAGATATGTGTTTAGAATAGATAGGTCCAGTATTGGTCTCCAGGCTTTGTCCTTTCTGGGTACCAAGAACAGTCTTGAATAAAATCCTTGTCCCTGCTCTTGTTCTGGTACTTGTTGAATGGCCCTCATGTCCATGAGGGATGAGACTTGTTTCTGTGCCTCTGCCCATTGTTTTTTTTGGTAGGTCTGGACAACCATTTGCCCTTGGCAGGGTATGAAAGTGAAACCTGTAGCCCTGTGACACTGTCTAAGACCCATTTGTCCTGGGTTATTATGTGCCAATTTTGAGAAAAAAAGTGCTAGTTTTCCCCCTAAAGGGGCTGCCAGAAGATGAGTGCTTGGCGCAGGCAGGGGGAAGTCATTGGGACTGTTTCCTGTAAGGCTGTGATTTGTCTTCTCCACTTTTGGAGGTAGAAGCACCCCATTGCTGAGACGTGTATGAACCTTGGGGCTGGGATCTGCCTCTTGGGCGTCTGTATCTGCCCCTTTGTGGTCTGTCTGATACTGGAAAGGACCAATTCTTTGTAGGCCAGTGTCTGCTAAATATTGGGAGGCTGTACCTGCAAGAAATCCTTGACTGTTTGCATAGATTTAGCTTTGTCCTCCATTTTCTTTAACACCAAACAAGGTATCATGCTGTAATGGAGCATCTAATAATTTTGCTTTAACATGATCTGGTAGATTTTGTTACTTTAACCAAGCATGCCTCCTAATGACAGAACCCATGACAGCGGCCCTGCAGGAGGCCTCCAAAGAATCAAAACCACATTGCAAAGTATGCTTTCCAACTTGCTCAGCTGCATGCAATAAATCCTGCATTTCTTTGTTTTCTGCACCTTCAGAATTTATCAACATTTTCTATTTAAGCAGTGACATAATATATTGCTGATATATGAGGATATGAAACTGACAATTTAAAGCCCTTATAGCCAAGGTAGCAGAGGTGTAAATCTTAGAATCCATGTCGGAAGGGGTAGGTTTTTTTTGCAGTGGATGCCTTGACCCCTTTGGGACCCTGAGAAATAGTTTCTGGGTTATCAGCAGGGTTTTTGAAAAGGAATTTATGAGAGTCAGGCACCCTGTAGTACCTGTCCTGCTTAACAGGAGCTGGAGGTAAGGAGTCAGGGGTCAGACTGGACTCAGAAAATACATCATCTACAATGTCTAACACAGGCGGAACAGCTAGGGGCCTGTGTTGTGGGAGTAAAAGGAAGTCTCTGAGCCTTTTATTAGATTCAGAATAATCTTGGCTCACCCACTGGAAATGTTCCCTCATGGTATTGCAAGGTTTCCCCAAAAGAGAAATCCTCAGGAGGAGAGGCTGAAGGGATAGATTCTTCAGCATCAGAATCCTCATAGGGAGGAGGAGAGTATTCCTGATCAGAAGAGGAATCAGAAGAAATGGAAATCTGATCTGAAGATTCATATTCTGTCTCTTGCCTAGGCCTCTTATCAGGAGGGGGATGGGAACCCCTGATCAAAGTAATTAAGTCTTCGGCCATTTTGAGCATCTGTTTTTTGGGCATGGAGGCCTGACCATGAGGCTGCTGTACTTGTTTCTTTGTCTTTTAAAGATGCTTTAGTCTTTGCCTTTGTAGCTGGAGTCACTTTAATGTACAATTGAGTAGGTCTGAAAACACCTTCAGAAGAAGATGCCTGCTATGCGGCTCCGGACCCATCTGAGGGGAATAGTTTCCGAGGGTCTAATACCTTGAGCTTCCAATGGCCTAGGCGACTCCACGTGGGAGTCTATAGCGGCCTGCGGATCCAAAGTAGTGGGCGTCAGGGGCTGCGAAAGCACCACACCGAGAGCCGGCAAACCGGCGACTGGCTTAGAAGAAGCCTTGTCGTCGGTTTTAGACCTCAGATGCCTGTACTTTTCTTTTCTTTGCGTTTCTTGTGAATTGCGGTAGTCTGTTGGCTATCCGACGGCATTGTGTAATTAAATCTTCTGCCAAAATAATGAAATGCAAAATCGTACCGGCGCTTTATAGTGCACTGGTTAAACCTAGCACAAAACCGACAACAAGCAACATCGTGGCCAGGGCCTAGGCAAGGAATACAGTAAGAATGAAAATCCTTATGAGGCATTTGCTTCCCACAAGAAATACAATTATTAACTTTTTCTGACATCGGTCTGGAGCAAGAAAAAAGTTTTCCCCAACGGGGTACTTAGTTTTAATGAAGACTTCGGATCTGAAATTCGAACAAGAAAATCTCAGGAGTCGGCCGACCAGCACTTGCGAACTACTACTGCTTCAGGCACCGTGCGGCAAGAAAGACTGAAGAAAATGGCATCGGCTGCATCTTTAAGAGGTGACAGCAACTGACACCAGAACTAGAGTTTGGAATTCAGGCCGACTGAGGGTAGCCTGCCAGCAGGATAACCCAAGTGTAATGACTGCAACAGGGAAACAAGAAGAACATCTAGTCAGTTCTACCAGCTTTTTTAATAGTAGTTGTCTTTTTAATCCACCCCTTGGCACACCCCTTGTTTTACTAGAAAAGTTGGGAGTTTACGTTTAGAAAGTTACTCATAGGTTGGTGCTAAGCTATCAGCCCTAGGGCCTATACACACCTAGCCATAACAATTCCTTGGCTATTTCTTCTCACAAATTTACTTCCCTGGACCCCTGTCTAGCAGGGTGACTGATGTGATCCCCTGGGTGAATTTCCTATCTCACATCCAATCGTCAAGGTTCCTTTTGAAGAGGGCCAAAGAGGCGCTCTGCTTAACATGTATGGGCAGTCTATTCCAGAGTCTGAGGGATCTCTTGGTCAGGAACCTATCCCTCCAGCATGTTTTGTTCATTGTGATGTCAAGGTTTAGAACCCTGGAGCGTTTGACTCTGAGGGACTTGGATTTCTTTAAGTGTAGCATGTCCAACAGCTCTGGGTTTGAACATGGCCTTGTATGTTAAGCAGAGATTGTCCCTGAGTAGAAGGTAAGCAACAGAGTATAGGTGGAGTTTTTTTTAGATGGTCAGCATAGGGCATCTGCTTTAGGCCTGTGACTCTTAGTGAGCTATTTTCTGCAGCCTTTCCAATTACTGCAGATGCCTTGAGAGGTACATACCAAACAGGGTGTTGTATTCTATAATGGGTCTAATGAGGGATGAGTACAGTGGGAGAATGACCTTCTTTTTTCTGGATGAAAAGCCCTTAGTGATGAAGTGTGCCATATAGGATTTCCTGACTGTTGTGGTGATGTGGTTATCGAAGGTGAGACCACTGTCCACCTGTGTCCCTAAGTCTCTTATCACACTTTCAGTGTTTAGTGTACTGCCACCTATGTGGTAATTCAGGGGGTACATGTTTTTTCCCAAAGGGGAAAAAAGTACAGTTGTGTACACTTACCATAAATGTAGGTGTTCGAGTGTATTCACTGTTGCAGTCATCACACTTGGGTTATCTGCCTGCAGGTAGCCCTCAGACGGCCCAAATACCAAAGTCATGGGATTTCTGTGTCGGATGCTGTGGCCTCTTCCATGACGTCAGGTCGTCTGTGGTATAAAACATGCAGCCGACGCCATTACAGTTTTTTTTGCCCCAGGTGTCAGGAGCCCCCAAAAATAGGAAGCAATTACACGGTATGGAACACCTCCAATAAAAAGTAAATACCATTGCCATAAGATATGGCCAAAAGAAGAATAGGTGGAAAGAATAGAAAAGTCACGGGGCTGGAGGGAGGGTAACCAGGACTGCAACAGTGAATACACTCTAACATCTACATTTATGGTAAGTGTACACAACTGTACTATGTTCTTCATGTTTCACTGTTGCAGTCATCACACTTGGGTTGATTCCCAAAGCTGAGGAAGGGTGGAAGCATTCAAGAAGTACTAGGGCTGGCTAGCATGCCCTGAAAGACTTCTGTGGCAAATCTAGCTCTGGATTTAGCAAAAAAAAGGGTAAGTGGTAATGCTTGGTGAAGGTGTGTACAGAACTCCAGGTTGCAGCTTCCAGGATGCCCCTGGTAGGGACTCCCCTGAGGAATGCTGTAGAGGTTGAGGTAGCCCTACTGAAATGAGTTCTCATCCCCTGTGGGGTAGGTTTTTCATGGTGTTTGTAACAGAAATGGATGCAGTGTGCTACCCATTTGGGAATGGTTTGCTTTGAAATGGACTTGCCCTCTGCCCCTGCAGCAAAGTGGACTAGCAGCTGGTCAGATTTTCTGAAAGGTTTAGTTCTGTCACGGCAGAACCTGAGCTGTCTGTGCACATGCAAGGAGTGCAGAATCCTTTCCCCTTTATTCTGAGGATTAGGGAAAAAGGTTGGTAAATAGATGGATTGGTTTAAAGCCACATTGGAAACCACCTTGGACATAAATGATGGGATAGTCCTGAGGGAAACACTGCCCATATGAAAAATGAAGGGTTCCACAGCCATTACTGCCTGTAACTCAGACACTTCTTGCTGAAGTGATGGCTAGAAGTAAGGCCATTATCCAAGAGAGAAATTTTAACTCTTGACAATACCAGACTCGCCATATCCAGAACCTATCTCCTTCTCTACACTCCTATATGCTTTCCCCTTCTTTACCAACTTAAAAAAATCAGACTTAACCAAATGGAAACTTGCTACAACAAAATAGCCCGCTTTGCATCCAACCTCCCCCACCAAACCCACCACTGTATTGCTCTACATAAATTAATATGGATCGAGCTACCTAACCTTCTCCACCTCTACCAACTTAAAATTCACACACAATATCATCTTCCATCCTGACAGTTGCCCATCCCTTAAGGAACTACTTGTTCCCTACTCATGCCCACCAAGTCTGAGATCTACAAATAGAAACTTTCTCACAGTAGACAAGGCTAACAACACTCACGGTAAAGCCTTATTCTCAAATCAAATAGCCAAATTAGGGAACAGTCTTACCCCACACCCTCCAAATCACACCTGAATCTACCAATTTCAAACTACTACTATTTGAACAACTAAGAACTGGCACTGGTTCTGCTCCAAACCTGACTGACAACATATCTATAACTCTGTCAACACACTGTCCACTCCATAGCTCATTTTCTCCCTCTCCTCAGTGTTTACTAGTACTCAAATGTATATGTAAAGGAAATCTCATTTGTTCATAACTATTATTTAATATGTATACATTACTAATTTTTTCATACAGTAATCTTCACTAAAATGCTTGTGTTTTTCTTTTTGAACCTGTATGTAATATAAAACTGTACTGAATACTACTTTGTATAGACTAACCAGATGATGTGTATTGTTCATCTTACTGTATGAATACTATAGTACTATGTACTGTATTTTGCTTACTTCTGTGGAGCTTTTCTCCCCGGGCCTTTGCTGAAAATGGGCTTCTGGCCCAGTTGGACTTTCCTAGTAAACAAATGTAAATAAATAAACAAACAAACAAACTCTGCTGTAGCAGTAGGCTCAAACTGGGGAAGCGTGAGCTTCTCTAGTACAAAGTTAAGGTCCCAGGCAGGGGTGGGAGCTCTCCTCGGGGGCCTTAAATTGCTAGCTCCTCTCAGAAACTGTTTGATGAGAGGGTGAGAAAATAAAGGTGGCTCAGTATTGTAGTGAGCTGAGATGGCAGAGGCATGAATTTTAATTTATGAGAAGGATAGGCCTTTGTGGAGTAGCTCTGCTAGGTTATCTAGGATTTGAGGCAAGGTGAGCCCAGCTGTGTCCTTTCCTTGAGACTGGCTCCAAGAACAATATCTTATCCACTTTTCTGAATAGGATTTCCTAGTACTAGGCCATCTGGCCTCAAGGATGACGTCCAGCAACTGTTTGCGGAGGGCTGGTGCTGTATTCAGGGGATAAGCTATGTTGCAAGGTTCAGGGTTTGCAGCTGTGGATGCAAAATCTGTCCCTCCTGCTGGGATAGCAGGGCGGGGGTCTGATGGAGGTGCAAGGGTGGCACTGCTGTCAGACTACGTACGAGTGAATACCAGTGCTGGCATGGCCAGTCTGCTCAATAAGGATTGTCCTTGGCCTGTTCAGTTTGATCTTGAGTAGTATTTCTGAGAGGAAGGGCAAAGGGAGAAAGGCATAAATTGAGAGGTTTTCCGAAGTAAAGGATAGGGCACCCACTTTCCACACTTGGCTGTGGGGATTTCTGGTGGAAAATTTGTTCAATTGATGTTTTTGGGGGGAGGCAAAGCAGTCCACCTCTGAAGTTTGAATGAGTTTGGTTCCAGCTTCTACTTGTGTGGGTCCAGTAAATTTCTGCTCAAGTCGTCTGCCAGTGAATTTTGTTTGCCTGGCAGGAATTGAGCTTGCAGGTGCATTTGGTTGCTCAGGGCTGTGTTCCACAGGGTGATGGCTAACCTGCAGAGCGTGTAGGAATGAGTTCCACCCTGCTTGTTTATGTACCACATAACTTTGGTGTTGTCTGTCTTTATCAGGAGCTGCCCTGGAAGGATAAGTTATTTGAAGGCTGTCAGAGCATTCTGTACAGCTAACATTTCTTTTTGATTGATATGCAGGGGAATTTGTTCTGGGCTCCATTTGCCTTGAATGCATTTGCCTGGCATGTGAGCTCCCAACGCATAGTCTGAGGCATCTGTTGTCAGGGTTTGGACGAGGAGGGGTTGAGTGAAAGGAAGTCCCTTGTTGTGGTTGCATGCCTCTGCCCACCAAAGGAACTCTGCCCTTAGCCAAGGAATGACAGGAATCAGTGTTTCCAGGTCCCGAGAATGTTGACACCAGAGACTTTTTAAGTACCACTGAAGTTTCCTCATACGCAGTCTTGCATATGGAATTAGTAGAATGCATGAGGCCATGAACTCTAGGGCTTGCAGTATTTTTCTTGCAGATAGCTGGGTATTGGTGGCCATTAGTCTGAAGCAGTATGTCAAATAAGCCTGTTTTTCTGGTGTGAGGAATGCCATCTGGGAAGTTGTATTCAAGGTTGCTTCCATTTTATTTTATTTATTTATTTAAATTTGTTGACCGGGAGTGTCCGACTGGACGTGGGTCCATTTTCAGCAGAGGCCCGGGGAGAAAAGCTCCACAGTAAAATAAACAGACAGTAGTTACATTGGATTACATGGTGATTAACAATTTAACATAGAAATTACTTACAACATATTTACAGATGAAAAACATAGTACATCAGTAGACAACTAGAACCTTTATCTGTGAAGTACATAACAGGCATTAACAAATGTAACAATGAGAAGTTCCTGCTGTATAATAAGTACTAGGCTTATGAGCATCTGAGCTTGCTATCATCAAGGTAGTTAGTGGAGGTGAAAGAAAGGTAGTAGTTGGATGGGGGGGATGATATTAGAGTGGGAGTTGCAAGGGCATAGCCAGCATGTTTTTAGGTGCGCTTTTAATAAAGTTTTGAAGTTGGTGCATGATGGTACGGAGGTAATTGTGGGTGGGAGTGAGTTCCATAATTTGGCTATGGCGCAAGAGAATAGTGCTTCACCAGCAGAGTTATTGGCTTTAGTGATCTGCAAGTGATTTTTGTTGCTGGATCTTAGTGGTCTGGTGGTGCGATAGGGTTGGAGTAGATTCTGGAGGAATGGGACATTTAGTGGATGGTTTACTAGTTTGTGGGTGAGTGACAGTTGATACCACTGAAGGAGGTGAGGGAGTTCAAGCCAGCCCAGTTCAGCAAGTGAGAGACAGTGGTGACTACGGTAGGATGCCCCTGTGGCTTAATTTTAGCGATTTTGTTGTAGCAGGTCTCTAGCTTGTTTAGATCACATTGCCTTAGGTTGGTATATACTGGAGAGGCATAAAGTAGGGTGGAGATAAGGTGGGAATTTGCTATTGAAATCTTTGCTGCTTTGGTGAGAAATTGTTTATTTCTGTATAATGCTCCTAGTTTTGTGGACTTTTTATGGTCATGGATATGTGAATGTCAAATTTTAGTTTATTGTCTATTTCCACTCCTAGCAATTTGGTGTGTTCAGTTGGGTATATAGTGGTGTTGTCTTTTGCTGTGATGTTAAAGTGAGAGTTGTTTTGAGTATGTTTGGTGGGTTGGAAGATGAGTAGTTTAGTTTTGTTTGGGTTGAGTATTAATTGGGCATCGGATAACCATGTTTCAACAGAGGAAAAGGCTTCCTGTGTGACTTTTTGCAGTTTGGGTAGGGACTGGGCTGAGGTGATGATGGTAGAGTCATCTGCGTATTGGATGTGTGCCATGTTTGGTGGCAGAGGCTAGATTATTGGTGTAAACAGAGAAAAGTAGGGGTCCAAGGATGGATCCTTGGGGAACCCCTATGGAGACAGGTAGTTGGGGAGATATGTCATTCTGCCATACAACGGACTGTTGGCAGTCAGACAGGTAACTCTGAAACCAGTTGGTGACTGATTGTGAGAAGGATAGGTTATTGAGGACAGAGATAAGTTGTTTGTGTGGGACCAAGTCAAATGCTTTAGATAGGTCTAGGAAAGTAGCAAAGGAGAGATAGCCATTGTTTTTATGCTGAAGGACAGTGTTTGTAAAGGAGATTAAGGCAGTGGTGGTGCTATGGTTTGGTCGGAAACAATGCTGAGTACTGGAAAGGAGGTTGTTAGTAAGGAGGTAGTGTGAGACCTGAGAGTGTATGCATCTCTCTAGTATTTTGGAGAGTGGAGAGAGAATAGCTATGGGGCAGTAATTGGTTAGTTCTGCAGAGGGTCTGCCTTTGTGGAGGGGAATTATATGTGAGACTTTCCACAATGTGGGAACGTAACTTTCTGACAGAGATTGGTTAATCAAGATGGATACTGGGTAGGCCAGAGCATCAGCTGCGATTTGTAGGTATTCACTTGGGAGGTTGTCTGCTGCTAATTTGGTGGGTTTAAGTTTAGTTAAGAGTTTTTATGTTGGAGGTAGGTACAGGAGAAAAAGAGAAGGCAGTGGGAGATTACTAGTTGAAGGTGTGGGTTGGAGGGAGGGTTGTGTTGTTTAGCTAATGATAGTATGGTTTGGGTGAAGTGTGTGTTGAATGAGGTAGCAATATTTTCTGAGGAGTGAGGGATGTTAGGAGGAGGGTACTGACTTTACCTGGGTGGAGGATGGAGTTTATGGAGGACCAGAATTGTTTGGGGCTGTGTTGTGAGGAGTCTAGGGCAGACTGGTAGTATTGGAATTTGTCCCGTTTTATTAGCTTTTTGACTCTATTGCGTAGTTCTAGGAATTTCTGTCTAGCTGCGGGGGTTTTGGTTTTGCGCCAGTGCTCCCAGGCTTTATCCCCGTTTTTCATGTCTGACTTAGTGGTTTTCTGTAGCCATGGGGAGGGTTGTGCTTTGGTTCTGGAAAATCTTATGGGGGCATGGTAATTAAGGATGTTCAGGAAGGTAGTATTAAAAGATTCAACTACGTCATCTAGAATGAGGTACTTTAGAGCATGCCAGTTACATTCTTTGAGGGATGAGATGAACGTGAGTGGGTTAAAGTTTATTTTTTTACGTATTTGTCGATAGATGACAGGTTTAGCTTGGTACAGGTATTTTTTGAGTAGGAATGTTGGGGAGTGATCACTGAGGCTATCTGATAAGCAGCCTGTTATATATGACTGGGGGTTCTTACTGACTAGTATCCAATCCAGGGTAGAGTGCTTGCTGGAATTTTTATTTATCCTTGTTGGTGACTGGACTAGTTGGGTGAAGCCATGAAGGTGTACATGATGGGTTGGATTGTTGCCAGAACAGGATTGCCAGTCAATATTGAAATCACCTAAGATGATAGTTTCTTGGGGGAGATGGTGGGTAGACCAGCTGAGGAGGTTTTCTAGTGGAGGGATGTTTTGGCCAGGTGGGAAGTAGCATCCAATTATGCTGATGGTTTTGTTTCGGTTAATTTTGAGGTTTGAGGTCCATGAATAGAATCTTTTGGTTGGGCACCAGTTGTGATTTCTTTTCGTTAATGGTGTACCCCAGAGAAGTTAGAAGTCTCTTTACAAATGCCAGGTGCTAAAGTAGCAATTCCTGACCGTCCGCCTGAATCAGACAATCATACAAGTATGGGTAAATTTGAATATTTCTTTTCCTGCAGTATGCAATGGCTGGAGACAGGCACTTTGTGAATACCCTGGGCGCAGTAGATAAGCCAAAAGGAAGTAGAGAGAACTGATAGTGCACAGAGCCTGCCCTGAAACATAGATATTTCCTAAAAGATTCCCTTACGGGGGATATGCAGATAAGCTTCTGTTAAGTCTAGTGTGACTAGCCAGGCGTCCTTGGCAAGCATAGGAATAAGCTGTTGCAGAGTCAACATTTTGAATTTTGGGACCATCAGGAAGTTGTTGAGAAATGACAGATTTAGGATAGGGCACCAACAGCCGTCTTTTCTGGGCACCAGGAATAGTCTGGAGTGGAAACCCTGTCCCCTTTGCTCTACTGGCACAGACTGAATAGACCCGATACTGAGAAGAGAAAGTACTTGCTTTTGAGCCTCTGCCCACTGGTTTGGAGAAAGGTCTAGCAACTCACTTGTGGTTGGCAGTGAGTGGAAGTAGAATCTGTATCCTTGGAATACAATGTTTAGGACCCATCGGTCCTGGGCAATGGACCCAGTTTTGTGCATGCAGGGTGAGTTTTCCTCCTAGGGGTGCAAGTACTTGGGCTTTGCTGGGAAGGAAGATGGACAAGTCATTGTGAACTTTTTCCATAAGGGGGTGGCTTTCTACTCCCTGTTTTAGAGGAGGGAGCACTCCATTGTTTAGATCTCTGCATACCCAGAGACTGTAGTCTTGGTGGCCTGCTGCCCCTGTGTTTGGTCTGAGAGTGCCTGGGAGGGACTGGAAAGGACCATTTTTAAAAGGCCAATGCCTACTGAATCTAGGTGGCTGCAAATGTAAGAAACCTTTAAGTTTGCATAGATTTAGTTTTTTCCTCCACCTTTTTAAGAACTACTGCTTTTGTGACAAACAGCCTTTCCTGGTTTAATGGAGCATCTAGTAATTTTGCTTTGACATGGTCTGGCAAGATTTGCTCCTTCAGCCAACCATGTCTTCTCACTACAGACTTGGAGACAACAGCCCTGCAAGATGCTTCTAAGGCATCAAAACCACACTGCAAAGTATGTTTCCTAACTTGATTCGTAGAATGCATTAACTGTTGTAAATCTTTATTTTCTGTACAATCTGGAAGCAACAATATTTTTTGTTTAATTAGTTCCATAATATGCTGCTGGTACTTCAACATGTGAAACTGGCAATTCATAGGTTCATAAGTTTATACTAGGTTATCTGCCCTAAGGCATTTATAAGCCTAGCCCAGAGTTTTGTGGCTTACGCCACCCCTTATGTTAAAAAATACTGTGCCCATTTAGTTTGTTGTGCCTCTGTCCAGCAGTGACACAGAGATGATTCCCGGGGTAAACCTATGATCTCCCATCCACCGGTCAAGATTTCTCTTGAACAGAGGCAGCGAGGTGCTCTGCCTCACATGGACCGGGATTTGATTCCACAACATAGGGAGTCTCTGGGTGACAAATTTATCCCTCCAGCATGTCCTATTTATATCCGTGCTAAGGTTTAAGTCGCTTGCTCTAGTGGATCTGGTAGATCTGGATTTTTTGAGGTGGAGCATGTCCATTAATTCCGGGTTGGACATGCCCTTGTATGTCAGGCACAGGTCACCTCTGAGCAGACGGTATGTGACTGAATAGAGCTGGAGTTTCTTCAGTCTGGCAGCATATGACAGATTTTGGAGTCCCTTTATCCTTTTGGTGAGGAACTTTTGGGGTCTCTCCAATTACTGCAGGTGTCGGGTGAGATACATCCCGAATGGGGCATTGTACTCGATCGATGGTCTGATAAGTGAAGAGTACAGGGGAACAATGACCTCACTTGATCTGGATGTGAATCCCTTCATGATCAGGTGGGCAATGTAGAAGGTTTTTCTAACCACTTTAGCAATGTGAGTGTCAAAAGAAAGGCCACTGTCAACCTGGGTCCCCAGGTCCCTGATAACCTCTTCTGTGCTTAGTGGATTGCCACCTATATGGTAGCTTGTTTTTCCCGAAGGGTATGACTATACATTTTTTGGCATTTAACTTCAGGCCATGGCTCTGGCACCAGCAATCAGTTTCCGTGAGACCCCTCTGAAGGATATCTGTGTCCGATGTACTTTCCACTATGGCTCCCAGTTTGCAGTCATCTGCAAACTATGTCAGCCATAGTCCTCCTATGTTTGCCTGTACTTCTGAGAAGTAGATGCCAAACAACAGGGGGCCAAGGACTGAGCCCTGTGGGACACCACTTGTGACCGGCTTGGAGTCTGACATGGCGCCAGCTACTCTAACCCTGTGGGTTCTGTCCATTAGCCATTTTGGAACCCATCTTGTGACATATGGGTTTACATTTAAGCTGGTAAGTTTCTCTATAATACCCGAGTGGGGTATTGTGTCGAAAGCTTTTGCAAGGTCAAGGTAGGCTGTACGGACTGCCCTTCCCTCAACAATGGCCTTGGTGACTGTTTTGAATAAGTCGACCAAGTTCAAAAGGCATGATCTGCCCTTGACAAAGCCAAACTGGGTCGGGTCCAATGTCTGCAAGTCCCCTATGTCTTTGTTTATGAGTTCCATTATGATCCTCTCCATAGCTTTGCAGACCAGGCTTGTTAAGCTTATGGGGCGGTAATTACCAGGGTCCGTAGAGGCACCGCCTTTGTGGAGTGGGACCACAGTTGCCGTACGCCACTCCTTGGGCACGTATTCTGTGGTAAGGCTAAGATTAAACAGCTGCCTTATGTGCGGGTTTAGTTCCTCATTGAGTTCGTGTAGCACACAGCCGGGGACACCATCCGGTCCCATTGATGCTGTGTTTTTAGCTTTAGAGCAGCTTTCACCTGCGCATTGGAGATGCCTGGGAGGCTGCACTCCGCTGGGATAGTTATCTCTCCTTTTGGGGGGGGGTGAAGTTTGCACTGAACCTGTCTGCCAGTATGTTGGCAATGTCTGTGGGTTCAGTGATTTTTGTATCATTTTGGACTAATTCTGAGCATATCTGGGAGTTTCCACCCAGGTTTCTAACATAGCTGAAGAAGGCCTTATGATTGTCTTTTGAATCTATGGCAATTTTTCTCTCAAAGTTGGCCTTGGATGATTTTATGAGTGCTCATATTTTTTTTACTAATAATGATCAAAGGTGTCTTCTCTTTTATGGATTTTGCTCTATCATGTGACAGCTTTCTCTTCTTATTGTAAAGTTTGTTTATGGCTGGGGTCCACCAGACTGGACGTTTGCCCTTGGTGGAAAGAGTCTTGGTTTTATTAGGGATTGCCTGATCCATGCAGTCCTGGAGGTGCTCGTAGAAGGCATTTGTAAGGGCTTCCGCAGCTTGGGTTGTGGTTTCCACTGGCTCGGGGGCCTTGAAGGATACCACACCAGTCTTGAGTAGTGTGAAGTTTGCTTTAGAGAAGTTCTTCACTGTGGTCTTTTTTGTTTGGGGTGGGGGCGGGATGTGGACATCCAGTGAGATTAGTTTGCGATCTGATCTCACCAATGAGGGATATACTTCCGGTGTGGAGCATTTTGTCCCCATGTTTGTGATGATGAGATCTAGTATATTTTCTCCTCTTGTGTGAACGGTGACTAGTTGTTCCATGGCATTTGAATTTATGAACTCCAGGAACCTTTGGGCTAGAAAGTCTGGGCTTGAGTAATGTTCCTGATTCAAAGCCCTGAAGGAAGGAGTTGCAGACGTATAAACCTTCTTACCCCATCTGTCTAAAGCTCTAAAATCCCTGTCCGAAGGGGTAGGGTTTTTGGCTGTAGTAGCCTTAATGCCTTTAGGTCCCTGGGAAACTAGATCCGCAGTGGGATTCTTAGAGGGAAATTTGTGAGAGTCAAGTACTCTTGTAGTACCTGTCAGGCTTTCTAGGAGCTGGTGGTAAATTATCAGGAGTAAGTCTGGATTCCATGAAGAAATAATTTACAATGTCCAGGACAGGGGGTACAGCTAGAAGCCTGTGCTGAGTCAAGTCTTTCTGGATTGAGGGTAGTCCTGGCATTCCCACTGGAAATGTTCTCTTAAAGTATGCAAGGTTTCACCAAAAGAGAAGTCTGGAGGGGAAGCAGAGGGTATGGAATCCTCTGCATCTGAATCCTCATAGGTAGATAAGGGAGTGTCCTGGTAATGAGAGAGATCAGTCTCATCGGACTTGTGGTCTGTAGAATCAGAAGGAAAATCAATTCTTTGTCTTTTAGAGGGGGAAGGTTGGCTTCACCTAATTAAAGTTATAAGGTCAGCAATTCTAAGCATTTGTTTCTGTGGCTAGAGAGAATGCGCTTTGGTCATCTATTTTCTAGGCTTAGTGCAAACTCTGGGCCTGAGAAACTCTGTATTTTTAGAGAAAAACGAACCTGTCGGTTTAATGCAAACATCGGAAGGTTGGAATAAACTCTCAGAAGCCGGTGCCTGCACAGCGGCTCCGGACCCATCCAAGGTAGAGACAACCACAGGTTCCATAGTCGAAGAAGCATCTCACAGCATACCGGACTCCGAATGGGTCTCAGCAGAGGCCTACGAATCTGTAGAAGCAGGTATGAGGGGCTGCAAAACACCCCTGAGTACCAGTGAACTGGCGACTAGCTTAACGGAAGCGAGGTTGGCAGTTTTGGACCTATGCAGTCTGTCTCTGTCTTTATCTTGATGCTTTTTTGAAAGATCAACACTCAGATGGCTTATGGAAGCCATTTTGGAAAACGGAGAACAAGAGCAAAAGACTTTAGCAACAAAGATAGCCGGACGACGAATAGTTCGGGTGTTAAACAAGGACAAAACCTGCAGCGAGGAATGTCGTAGTCTGGGCTTAAACAGATTACGCAGTAAGAATGAAAATCTCTGTGAGGTACTTGTTTTCCACAGGCAAGACAATTGTACACTTTTTCTGACATCGGTTAGAGCAAGAAAACAGGATCCCCAACGGGGTACTTCGCTTTAGAAAACTTCAGGTTTGAAACTCTAAAAATAAAATTTCAGGAAGCGGCCAACCGGCACTTGCGAAATGCTTCTGCTTCAGGCACCAAGCGGCAAGAAAGACTGAAGAAAATGGCGTCGGCTGCATCTTTCATACGCCTGGCGCACTGATGTCAGGGAGGAGGTGACAGGAACAGACGCAGAACCAGGATTTTGGAATTCAGGCCGACTGCGGGTAGCCTGCCAGCAGGATAAACCAAGAATAATGACTGCAACAGTGAAACACGATGAACATATATATATATATATATATATATATATATATATATATATATATATATATATATATATATATGTGTGTGTGTGTGTATGTATATGTATATGTATGTATATATATATATATATATATATATATATATATATATATATATACACATACACACACACACACACACATATATATATATATATATATATATATATATGTGTGTGTATACACATATATATACATATATATATATATATATATATATATATATATATATGTATATGCACATGTATATATGTATATATATATATATATATATATATATATATAGGATATGTATGTATATATATATATATATATATATATATATATATACACGTATGAGTGTGTATATATATATATATATATATATATATATATATATACATATATGTATGTGTATATATATATATATATATATATATATATATATATATATATATATATATGTGTATGTGTATATATATATATATATATATATATATATATATATACACACACACACACACACACGTGTGTGTATATGTGTATATATATATATATATATATATATATATATATATATATATATATATATATATATATATATATATATAAGAATCTCATTCCACAGCAGATCAACTGTTTCCATTTCCTCCTGTCCTTTGCATCTTGCTCTGTCACACCAACCACCTGCATATTCTCTCTTACCACATCCATAAAACTTATCTTAAGCCTTCCTCTTTTCCTGTTACCTGGCAGCTTCATCCTTAGCATCTTTTTCCCAATATACTCTGCATCCCTCCAA